>NC_137806.1:23569905-23594905 GCF_963383645.1 Muscardinus avellanarius
GAGACTCTCTGCAACTTAGTGAGACCCTGTTTCAAAATAAAAAATAAAATAGGGCTGGGGGTAATAGCTCAGGGATAGAACACCCTGGGTTTCTTTCCTAGTATCACAAAAACAAGCAAAAATATATTTTATATATTTATACTATATACACATATTTATGCAAATATATATCTATACTGTATACATACATGAATATACATTTATATACCTATATACTATATATTTGCATATATAAATACACATTTATATACATGCACTATATGAATATTTACATGTAAAAATATATATTCATATACACATATGCTATATTTACATATTTACATATATAAATACACACTTATATAGATCTATACTAAATATATATACACCGAGTTTCATCCACTGGACTTCACAAGACACATAAAATCCACACCTTTTGTATCAATACAGTATTCTGTAGCCATGGAAAACATCCATCCCAAGCTCCCAGTGCTCCACAGGGTTTATGTCTTCCCTATAACCTCTCTGATCTGACACTTGCCTTTAGGCAACAGACTCGCCCCATCCCTGGGAAGAGGTGACCTAGCAGTGGTCCAACGCTTTATCTGGCTGGAAGCTGAAATCAATACCAGTGCTGGTAGCAGAGATGCACATTAAATAGACAGGAAGAGGTTTACTTTCCCCAGCTTGTAAAATGCCAGCACGGTCGCCAAGTTCCCTGTGCTCCTCGACGGCTCAGCTTGGTCCCTCCTACCATCCAGGCCATCTGATGTAAAAGTCCCCTACTCACTCAGCGACCCTTTGGAGGAGACCACTGGTCCCCTGTTTCCTTTGGGATCTTGACTCCGCTTTGCTTTGTCTCCTGCACTAATCACTCTTACCACCTTCTACCCACCTCTTACTTGACACATAATACCAAACCCCAATTTCTACCTGTACCTGCAGGTATGGAGCCGCAGGTGTTTATCAAAATAGAGGTTACCAGAAGTCAGCATAAATGAGGGCAGTTCCCCTAGCAACAAAAATTAATATGTAGAAGCGTCCCAGACCCGAGCAACAATTCTTTCCAATTATATTTACTTATTTTCACAAGGTGTTATTTAATTCCCTGGGTTTCGTGATAAACCCGACTGGCCGCCATTTGGTTTTCAAACGCAATTTGTGATTCTGTTATGTGACAAAGGCAGTGTATTAAATAAAAATTAGTCTTAATATTAGGTCCCTCTGTTCTCTAAGCAGGAAACTCATTGCCGGGCAATCTCATTTACAGTCATACGTCTTTGCTTTGAAAACCGTGATAGCAGAAAAGTGCGTAAAGGAGGAGGAAACTGTGCTTCAAAATGTCAAACAACATCTGTTTCCCATTTCGGAGAATTACAGAGCTTTCTCCAGCCCTTTAACCCTTTAGCCTGCATCGTATCTGTCCCTTCATACTTTATGAGCTTTATCTTCAGAAGCCTTTCAGTAAATGAAACCTGATACAGAAAGTGAATCTCTCCTTGAGGTTCTCAGAGGATTAGGGACAAGATTTATTAGAACAACACTGCGCACGCTGCGATGCTTTAAGGTTGTGTCAACATTTCAATTATAAACCCGTGCTTCCAGGGGTGTGCACACAGCCTTACCAAAATAACTCTCCAGCTTCCAATGTAGACAATGGATAGCGAGTTGAGGGTCGGTCCATGTTGAGTTTAGTTACGATTTTTTTTTTTTTTTCTTGTGGTGCTAGGACTGGAACGAACCCAGGGGCACTGCATGTCTGAGTTACATCCCCAAACATAACTTATTTCTTATTTGGAAACAGGGTCTTGCTAAATTGCTGAAGCTGGCCTTCTACCTGCGATCCTCCTGTCTCCACCTCCCAAGTATGTATGTGAATCACCTTTCCAGATGCAGGAAAATTATATTCCTCAGACTTTGTAGTTTGTGCTTCCAAATTACCTCTCCAAGTCCAAGAAAATATGCAGAGCTGAGATCGTAAGGAAGACAGAGCCAAAGTCTACACAGGACAATACCAGGAAACTCCAAACTGGATCAATATTTGCGCATGCATATTGAGAGCGAGCTAGAAGCTGTATTGTCAGAAGCAGCAGGTCCGTCACGTTATTCTTCCAAATGCAACTTTAGATGAACCTGTCAGCTATGGTTTCTTCTAAAGGATGCAGAAATCTCCTAGACAGACAGTGGGTGAGCGGTCTGACCAAGAGCCCACACAAAGCTGTGGATGTACTGAGCTCATCTCCATGGGCCCCGCCCTCCATCTCACCTCCCTTCTCCCTCTGTTCAGTGCTTCTGGTTCCCGTCCTGGTCCTACCCCCCCCCCACTGCCTGGGCTCTAAGATTTCCTACATCCACATTCCCTGCAGCTGAGCATCATCCTTCAATCAACACTCACCTCCTACACACCTGATTGGTCCAGAGCTGCCAATCAGGTTGGAAGGGATCTACAGGGTATGTATTTATTTCTGGCAGCTTCTAAGTCTTAAATTGGGGATGTCTCAAAGAGCAAAACTGATGAGATTTTCTGGGTGTGGTGATGCACACCTGTAATACCAGTACTTGAGAGGCTAAGACAGGAGGATCACAGGTTTGAAGACAGCCTAAGGAACTTGGACTTGAAGCAATTTCATGAGACACTGTTTCAAAAATAAATTTTAAAAAGGGCGAGGAGTGTAGCTCAGAGATAGAATGTCCCAGTATCAAAACAAAACACTGATGAGATTTGATGCATCAACAAAAAGGTGCTTTTAAAGGGTCCTAAAAGTACCCTTCGAGGAATAGCACAGCCGAACATGATGGTACACACCTGCAATCACTGTACTTAGGAGGCTGAAACAGGTGCATCACAGGTTTGAGAACAGCCCCAGCAAGTAGTGAGACTCTCTAAAACCTAGCAAGACTCTTTAAAAAATAAAAATAAGCCAGGCATGGGAGGACACACTTGTAATCTCAGTACTTAGGAGGCTGAGACACAAAGATCACAGGTTTGTGGACAGTCTTAGCAAATAGTGAGACTCTTATCAACCTAGTGAGACCCGGTTTCCAAATAAAAATAAAATAGGGCTGGCAACACTCAAAGGTAGAATGCCTCTGAGTTCAATCCCCAATGTAACAAAAATAAATAAATAAATAATAAAAATAAAATAAGGCTAGGGATATAGCTCATAGAATTTCCCTGAGTTCAATCCCCAGTATAAATTAAAAATAAATAAATAAATAAATAAATAAGCAAACAAACAAAGCAAACAAACAAAACATACATAAATAAGGAACACCACATAATCACATAGGAACACTAGACATCTCCTCTAACAGGTTTAAGTAACTTCTAGATTGTTCTACAGCTGTGCAGGACAAGAATCATAAAATATTAGCTCTGTAAAAGCAGGACTCTATTGCTTTGTTCCCTGCAAAACAGCAAGCCCCTAAAACATTGTACATATTCAATAACTATCCAGTGAACCAAGGAATAAATAAATTAATGAACATGTTAAATTCCTCTCTATCAATTTTCCAAGCCTTTAAGAATCAGTGCCGGGCGTGGTGGCGCACGCTTGTAATCCCTGCGCTTGGGAGCTGAGACAGGAGGATCGCACAGGTTCGAAGCCAGCCTTGGCTACTTAGTGAGACCCTGTTTCCAAGTAAAATATAAAAAAATAGGTCTGGGAGTATAGCCTGGAGGTAGAAAGCCTCTGGGTTCCACCCCCAGTACCACCAAAAAAAAAAAAAAAAAAAGAATCAGTGACATCTCAATGCAAAAGAAAAAACCAAAAACCTACTGCAGTAAAGAAATAAAGAAACGATTACCCATGTGTAAGCACCTGAAGAGCAGACAGAAGGGACTCTCCTAAGACACAGTGAGCAGCTAAGAGGAATACCCACAGCAATGTTTGTGCTTTCTGCCTCTCAAATACCACGTAGAATTTGAAACTGAAAGAATACTCAACTGTTCCCTCTTATTCCGCACCTCCTTTTTCCTCAAATATAAAAAAACTCAAAAGAAATCAATATTTTAAAAATAGGTGGCACATTGGCAAAATTTACCAGTTAGATCGCAAGGGCCTTGAAGGTACTGACGGACGGTTTTTCACTTTTTTAAATTTTTTACAAAGATCCTGAACACTGAGCTGCACACAGAATGTGTTTCATACAGGTGTTTTAAGTTGGATTGCGTGTGTGCGTGTGTGTGAGCGTGTGTGTGTGTATGTGTGTGTGTGTGTTACTGGTGATTGAACCCAGGGTCATTCTACCCTCTAACTACACACCCAGCTCTATTTTATTTTTATTTGGAAACAGAGTCTTAGGTTGATGAGCAGCGCACTCTATGCTGAGGCTGTCCTCAAACCTGCGATCCTCCCGTTTCAGCCTCCCAAGATTTCTGGCATGTGCCACCACGCCCAGCTGAGTTGGATTGCTTTTTAAGAGTTGGGACTTTTTTTTAATCCCTACTCAGTTGCAAACATTTTTCTAAACTGCTAATGAGCATTAGATTCTTCTTTGATTTTTATCTCCTCTTTATTCCTCTGCCAGGGTTCAGACAAAGTGAGAAAGGGGATAAAAGGACGTGAGACACAAAGAGAAAGCTTCCAACAACAAGATCTTGTAGGTGCCGAGGTACAAATTGAGCAGCTGAGGCATCTTCTTGCCATGCTTGACGGTATCCCCTCATTCTACAGGAAGCCTGCGTGACCTCAATGAATAAAACAATATGTTTGTTAATAAAGTCTCATGCCGCTTTTAACAGGAGGCACTTATCTTGGCCACTAAGTGCTCTGAGTTAATCTATCCCTTTTCTAACACATCCGTGTGTGTGTGTGTGCGCGCACACGCATGTGCACACGTGCATGTGTGTGTGTTCTACTGGGGATTAAACCCAGGGGCATTCTACCTCTGAGCTCACCCTCAACCCTATTTTATTCTTTAATTGGCAACAGGGTCTCACTAAGCTGCAGTCTAAGCAGCTGAGGCTGGCCTTGGATATGAGATCATCCTGTCTCAGCCTCCCAAGTACTGGAATTATCAGCATGTGCCCCCACACCTGCTGTCCCACACTCCTTTACACAACTAAACCAGAGGGTCTCAGAGACATTTCCGGAGCTGATATTCTGCGTAGCTGCCACACCTCCTGTTGTTTCTTTTGTTTATTATTTTTATTGGTGCACTGTAGTCATACATCTTAATGGGGTCCAAGATGGTGGAGACATCCATGCACACATCACCCAGTTCCCACCCCATCCTTTCCCCCTCCTTCCTTCTCATATTTGATGTTTGTTAAAGTCTATCATGTGCATTAGAGAATTTCCCTTCCCACTCCCGTCCCCTCAGTTAGGTTGTCTTATCTGCTCATCGACAGTATCTCCTTCTTTGTCTAGAGTTCCTCCCGTGACCCATTTTCTCCCTAGCTTTCGCATATTAGGGAGAGCATCCCGATTTCTTATGTTTTGTGACTGACTAATCTCACTTAGCATAATGTCCTCCAGTTCCATCCATTTCCCTGCTATTTCCATGTTACCTTTCTGGAGAACTACAAGTGCACTCGAGTTCCCTATAAGTCCTCTAATTCTATTTCAATCGGCCTGCAGAGTTTTCCATGGAAAGCAAGAGTACTCATCTCCCGGAATTTGCGTTTTCTGGCCCATTGCAAAAACGGAGACCCTCCACACAGTTTAAAAAAAAAAAATTGTATTGTGCTCCTAAGTGTTTATGTCCTTAGTCTTAATAGCAGTTTCTTCATAAGAAAAAGAAAAGAAAATCTCTGTGCACTGACACAATCGTAGTCTGATTTCATTCCAGCAAATAAGACAAACGGCAACAAACCATAGCAAGGGCCTTTTTTGTTGTTGTTGTTTAATTAAAATTCTTTCAAGCCGTGTGAAGCAATACTGCTGGGTAGATCTTGGAAGAAGAGATAATTAAAACACACAAAAAACTAGTTCTCTCATTTGGAATAGCCACCACGGCACACACTCAGGACAGCTAGCCCTCACGAAATCCCCTAGGATCCTTAATATGCAGACCGAGTCGGCTTTAGAAATAGGTTCAGCGATAAACTCCTTCACACTGGGAATCAGGCAGGGTATCTCTGGGAAGTCGGACTTTTTCTGAGACATCGCCAAGGAACCGGGAAAAGGAAATGAAGCCTTTGGCCGTGAGCCCTCCGTAGACTCGCAGGTCTCAGAAAAGGGGCTGAGAAACCATTCCGCACAGTCTTGGACCGAGTGAAGCAATCGGGAATCTGTAGGCCTTTCGAAAGAGAATTCAAGCAAAAAATAAAATAAATAAAAAATAAAAAGAGAAATTTTCATACATGTAGATGTATCATCCTCAAAATGTGAGTAGATCCTATTTTCGGATTCTAGGGGTTACAAGTTCCGATTGGAGTGACCCCGAAATTTTGCCAGGCTATCTATGTGAGCTTGGCAAAGCCTACAGTACTTTCCTCTTGATAATTAAGGACAATGAGAGTTGACCGTAGAACAGGTTTGTACTGTGCATATTCCCGAGGTCCCTTCAACTGCAGCAGGCTGTGTTATACAGTTCTAGGCACATTTAAAATGTCCCACCTGGGCACAGGTCCTGCTATCTGCAGTTTCTCTGCTGAGGAAAAACCTCTACATTCTCATCTAGCTCCTGAATCTAGACTGAGAGCAAGTCCAACAGGTTGGCGAATCTCTACCCTACTCCCCAAACAAACACCGATCCATGGCACCTAGCGTATAAAGCAGAGTCTGTCTCCTGCCACGTCTCATAAAGAGTGAGATTAGTCAGTCAAAAGAATAAGAAATCGTGTGCTTTCCCTCATGTGCAGAAGCCAGGGAGAAAATAGGTCATGGGAGGAACTCTAGATGCAAAAGGAAATACTATAGATGAGGGAATAAGGCGATCCGACTGAGGCGATGGGAGGGGGAAAGAGGGAAATTCTCGAATGTGCGCGATGCTCTTTAACAAACATCTCAGTGTCGATCACTAAGTCAAACATGAGAAGGAGGAAGGGGGAGGGAATGGGGTGGGAACTGTGTAAGGGCTAACTGGGTGTGTGCGCATGTGTGCCTCTACCATCTTGCACCCCATTAAGATGTAGGACGACAATGCACCAATAAAAAAATTAAAAAAGAAAGAAAGAGAGAGAGAGAAAGAGAGAGAGAGAAAGAAAGAGAGAGAGAAAGAAAGAAAGAAAGAAAGAAAGAAAGAAAGAAAGAAAGAAAGAAAGAAAGTGGAGTTCCCCAAACTTGGAAAAATGGTTTAGATATGAGACAGCCAAAAGGAATGGCACCTGGTCAGTGTGATGGTACACATCTGTAATCCCGGACGTGGGAGGCTGAGACCGCTGGATCACAGGTTTGAGGACAGCCGTAGCAACTCAGTAGATCCTCGCAACTTGGTGAGATCCTGTTTCAAAATAAAGTAGGGTTGGGAGTGTAGCTCAGGGATTGAACGTACCTGGGTTCAATCCCTGGAACACAAATACAAAACAAGGAAGGAAAGAAGGAGGGAAGGAGGGGAAGAAGGAAGGAAGGAAGGAAGGAAGGAAGGAAGGAAGGGAGGGAGGGAGGGAGGGAGGGAGGGAGGGAGGGAGAGAGGGAGGGAGGGAAGCAGGCAATAGCACTATACCTCCAAATCAAGTGTTTTCTTAAACCTCTGCTACACGGACATGTTCCCTTGGGCAAGCTCGTCAGCTCCCAAGGCCCCGCCACCCTCTGAACTGACACTGCTTCTCAGATCCTGACTTCCAGTTCAGACCCTTTACCCAGAGTCACACATCCGTAACCGAGCGACAGGCCCATCCGGCCGGCGTCTTGAGAATGCTTCACACGGCAGGGCTGTGGATCTGAATTCACGCTCTCCACACACATGCCGCCTCTCTTCTAAGTAAAGAGCAATCTCATCCATCCGGTTCCTCGGGCGTCATCTCCAACGGCTCCTAACTCCGAACATCCTCATCCTCAACTCCTGACCACTCTGCCTCCCAAAAGCACCTCCACCCCGCCCCACCACTACTGAAGCCGTCCTCCATTGCGCCCCAGCCTCCCTTTCTCGACTATGGCAGTGGTTTGACAGCCGTCTTCCTGTCTCCATCTTGACCCTGTCCAGGCTTTTCATTCTCCATGTAGCTATCAGGGTAACCTAGAAAGCGTAACTGAGCCTGGCTGGGTGGCACTCGCATGTAATCCTGATACTTAGGAGGCTGAGACAGAAGGATCACAGGTTCAAGGTTAGCCTCAATAACTTAGCAAGACCCTTTACATATTAAAAATAAAATAGATCTGGGGATATAGCTCAGAGGTAGAATGCCCTGGGTCCCATCCCCAGCACCATGAAAGAGGAGAAAGAGAGAGAGAGAGGGAGGGAGAAGGTTGGATACAGTTGATGTTTAGTCAGAAACCCAGAAAAGCTTTCCATTCGAAAAATAAATGATATTTTTAACATGGCCCTCCCAATCCGTTGCCTGCTGACCTCCCCAGGTGTATCCTGATCCAGGATCCTTCTAGCACCACTATTATCAACTGATCTTGGCCAAGTTTTTTATTTTGTTTGTTTTTCTTTTTGTACACCATCATTATATTCTTTTCGGTAAATAACAGAAGCCACCTAAATTTTTTTCAGGATGAGTAATTTTTGCTATTACCCACAACCTCACAACTGGACTAAAATGGAAAGAACTCTAAGGCCACGCTCTGCCACCCATATAGCTGTTTGTCCCATAATTTCCTCAGACAACCATTATAAAATACCGCAGATGAGGTGGCTTAAACAACAGAAATTTCTTTCAGTTCTGGAGTCTAGACACCTGAGCTCAAGGCATTCACCAGTCCCTCATTCCGGTTTTTTATATCACCATGCATTTTGCAACAAGTTTTTTTTTTTTTTTTTTGGTGGTACTGGGGTTCCTGGAAACCCTTCTACCTCTGGGATACACTCCCAGACCTATTTTATATTTTTTTATTTGGAAACAGGGTCTCTTAAGCCAGCGAGGCGGGCCTCAAACCTGCACGATCCACCTGTCTCCGCCTCCCAAGCGCGGGGATTACAAGCGTGCGCCACCACGCCCGGCTGCAACAAGTTTTAATTTTACATCTGACTTAGCAAATGGGTCTAGAGTGGTTTTAGGGACTCTCCCAGCTGCCCAAACTTGCCTCCCAGTTTATTTGTTAATGCCTGAAATTACACTATTAAAAATTCATCCCAGGTGGGCATGGTAGTGCACGCCAGTAATCTCAGTATTCGGGAGGCTGAGATAAAAGGTTCGCAGATTCAAGGCCAGCCTCAGCAAATTAGCTGAGGTAAAAATGCACCTGGGTTCAATCCCCAGGACCACGATAAACAAACAAACAAACAAACAAACAAATAAATATCATTCCTTTGGATTATGAAGTGGTTCTCTACTAAAATGCAGATATGAGCTGGGATGTTCAGTGGTGGGATGCTTGCCTAGTATCAGTCAGGCCCTGGGTTCAATCTTCAGTACTACAAATTAATTAATTAGCTAATTAATTAAATGTCCTTGAGAAAGGCCACACTTCAAATAATAAAAGACATTTGTCCTTAACTCTTATCTCATGATGTAAATAGAGAAAAGAAAGGATATAATACTTAGGCCCATATAAAGGGAAAAGATCTAGAAAACAGAAACCGAAAAGCCCTAGATTCACAAAAGGCCCTGAGTGGTAGTGCGCACCTGTAATCCCAGTCAGTACTTAGGAGGCTGAGATAGGAGGATTGTTGGTTGGAGGCCAGCCTCAGCAACTTAGCAAGTCTTTCAATAACTTAGCAAGACTCTATTTTAAAATAAAAATGGATGTGTAGCTCAGCTCAGAGGTAGAATGCCCTGGATTCAATCCCCAGCACTATAAAAAGTAAATAAAAAATACATAAATACATAAATGCATAAATAAATAATAAAGGATGGAGTTGTAACTCAGAGGTACAATACCCTTGGGTTCAATCTCCAGTACCAATAAATAAATGAATGAATGAATAAATAAATAAATAAAACAGGACTAGGGTGTAACTTAGAAGTACAATACCTTTGGATTCGACCTCCAGTACCAATAAATAAGTGAATGAATAAATAAATTAATTAATTAATTAAATAGGGCTAGGGTGTAACTCAAAAGTACAATGCCCTTGGGTTCAATCTCCAGTACCAATAAATAAATGAATAAATTAGTAAATAAATAAATAAAATGAGCGTACGACTAAATCCACAGCGGAACATTTTTGTCTCAACTTTGCCTTGAAAAGAGATTTGGAACTCTGGGAGTTGAGCCACGCAAAGCAGCCTCGCCAGCCGGCTTGTGGACAAGAAGAAGAAAATCCACAGAGAAATCTTCCTTGAGACATTTCTCGGACCGCCTCTCATTACTTACCCGATTATAATAAACAGCCGATAATCTCAGCGTAAACGGCTTCTGCTGTCAGTCGCCTACTACTAAGCTGCTATATTTAGCATTACTAGATAAATAAATTCCTTTCCCAGCCAACCCTTGAATTAAAGAGCCCAAGAGGCCTTGAGGAAATTCCCCTTAGGTAATTGATACTTTTAACAGAGTCCTTCCTGAATTAAGTTCCTGAAGATGAGATGTAACCGGGCCACCTATGAACCTGTGATGGCCTGGAAAAGCCAACGTCCAAACATCCTCATTCCTGTAGCCTGGGAGGCCTGCGACCCGCCGGGGGGCTTTCTGCAGGGCCTCCCCTCCCTTCTCCTCCCGGCCTATAAGGTGGGATGGCGCCTTTAGCGTGTCTGCAGCAGGCCCGAGCCAGCCACACTGCCCGGAGGTGGAGGCACACACTCGGCAAGCGGACCAGAAACAGGGGACCGCGACTCCACCCTCGGCCTCTGTGGCCCGAGATGGAGTGAGGCCCCGGAGGAGGCCAGGAAAGCTTCGCGTGTTTTTCTTCTCAAGACACATTATTTGTATAAAAAAGACCTCCAGACTTCAAGGAGGCGGTATTCATTAAATTTGTTTTGCTGTATGTATGTATGTATGTATGTATGTATGTATGTATTTTGGGTACTGGCGATTGAACCCAGGGACTTTTTTACCTTCAAACGATACCCCCAACCCTATCTCCCTATCTGATGGTGTGTGTGTGTGTGTGTGTGTGTGTGTGTGTGTGTGTGTGTGTGTTACTGGGGATCGAACCCAGGGGAGTTCTACCTCTAAGCTGCATCCCCCCCCCCCAGCCTGATTTTATATTTTATTTTAAAGTAAGGTCTCAGCCGGGCGTGGTGGCGCACGCTTGTAATCCCCACGTTTGGGAGGCGGAGACAGGAGGATCGCACAGGTTCGAAGCCAGCCTCAGCTACTTAGTGAGGCTCTCAGCAACTTAGTGAGACCCTGTTTCCAAATAAAGTATAAAATAGGTCTGGGAGTATAGCCCGGAAGTAGAAAGCCTCTGGGTTCCACTCCCAGTACCACCAAAAAAAAAAAAAAAAAAAAAAAATTAAAAATAAAAAAATAAAGTAAGGTCTTGCAAAATTCCTGGGGCAGATCTCAAACCTCCTGTCTCAGCCTCCTAAGTACTGGAATTACAGCCACTTACCACCACAACCGTGTGTGTGTGTGTGTGTGTGTGTGTGTGTGTGTGTGTGTGTGTGTGTTACTGGGGGTGGAACCCAGGGGCACTCTACCTCCAAGCTACACCCCCAGCCCTGTTTCTTATTTTTTATTTTGAAACAGGGTCTCACTGAGTTGCAAAGGGCCTCACTAAGTAGCTGAGGCTGTCCACGAACCGCAATCCTCCTGTCTTAGCCTTCCTTGAAACAGTCTCACTAAACTGCAGAGTCTGACCTCAAACCTGTTCTCCTGTCTCAGCCTCCCAAGTATTGAGATTAAAGGCATGTGCCATTGGGCCCAGTTGTTTTACTTTAATTTAAGGAATCAATCCCAGAAATTGTATTTCTGCGTCATAAAAGCCTTCAGCAAGGCCAAAGCTAATATTACTTCAACAAGTACCATGGTCTTAAAAAAACGAGAAGTTAACATACGCATTAATATTGTCAATTCACAGCAATCTGAAACAAAGTTTTCACAACTGTGGATAAATTAAATAAGATGAAAGAGATCCAGGTTGTCAGTTCTTCAGATCCTCCATCTTATCTTCTTCTATATAAAATATAAATGATATTCTCTCTTTTGCCATATTTACAGGTTCTCTTTTGCCATATTTACAGGTTCTGAAGACTAGAAAGTAAATGTAATTTATGAAAGTCTTTTTTTTTTTTTTTTTTGCGGGTCTGGGGATGGAATCCAGGGGCATCTAAACCCCCGGCCCTGTTTTTTATTCTTTATTTTGAAACAGGATCTCACTAAGTTACGGAAGGCCTCACTATATAGCTGAGACTGTCCGCAAACCGCGATCCTCTGGTCTCAGCTTCCCGAATGCTGGGATTCCAAGCGTGCGCCACCACGTCCATCTGAAAGTCATTTTGTTTCTGCCTTACAGTTCCTTATGCTAGCTTCTGGCAGCCTGGCCTTTACAGGTGACAAATGGGACGTTCATTTCAACTCCAGTTCCAGAGTCCTTGTGAAACTGCATCTCAGACTTGAAAGATCAAGACTTAAGTGTTGACTTAAATGTTGAGTCAAACACCATTGTTTTCTTTCTTATAATTATATTTAAAAAGAAAAACTTGTTTTTCATTTTATAATATTTATGCAGTTTTTGTTTTGTTTCTTTAGTACTAGGGATAGAACCCCGGGGGCTTTCTACTTCTGAGCTATATGCTCGAGCCTATTTTGTTTTTATTAATTGTTATTTATATATATATATATATATATATATATATATTTTTTTTTTTTTTTTTTTTTTTTTAATGAGGAGGTCTACCTAAGTTGCTAGGGTCTGGCTACCTTGCTGAGGCTGTCCTCAAAACTGCAATCCTCCTGTCTCTAGAGCGCCCTGAGTTCTGGTCAGTCTAGGGAACAGCATATAAGTCTACCTGTAAAATGTCTGAGTCTTAAAAATGCTGTCCAAAGGTTCGTATTTTTTCCTCAGCTGCCAGGATCTCCTCTCCATGTACGTGTATCTTCCACATCTCCAGATGCTGGAAATCTTTGATGATCAAATATTATATTTCTGTAAGATTATTATTGTATGATTTTTTTTTACTCTTTCATTATGAGATCATTATTCACAAAACTCTTTTTTTCCCCTTTTTCTAAAATCATGTTACACCAGGAAATAAATTTAACAGAAAGAGAATTTATAAAAGTACCCTGAAAAAAAATCAGATTAAGTATAAAACGTTATTTTACCATTTTGGAAAAGGTACTGTTTGGGAAGAATGGCAGCTTTTTGATTAATCGGTGAGTCAATGAAATATCCGAGATCAAGTGTAATTTGGGATTTATTACTGAGACATGAATATATATGTGTGTCATTTTCCTGGAAGTTTAGTGAATATTTTAAACGCTGTTATATATAGCTATATAAGTATATTTAGAAATGTGATTTAAGACCAAGAATCAATTGCTACACTTTGACTAGCAAAGCCAGTGCTGTTCAACCATCGCTGTATATTAAAATTTTCTGAGCCTGAGTCCAAGACCCGCCCGGGACGCTCAGTGAGACCCTGTCTCCAAACACAGATTTATAAAGCTCCGTGGGTACAATGTCCCTGGGTTAATCCCCAGGACCAAAAAGAACCCGTAAGATAAAATCCTCTGAAAACATTTTTTGTTTGTTTGTTTGACTTGAGCAAAAACCATTGTCTTCATCCCTCTTCTTATAATGTTTAGGCGGGTTTTGTTTTGTTTCTGTGGTACTGGGGATGGAACCCAGGGACATTCTACCTCCGAGCTACACCCCCAGCCCTATGTATTTTTTATTCTTTATTTTGAGAAAAGGTCTCACTGAGTTGCAGAGGGCCTCACTAAGTAGCTGAGGCTGTCCGCAAACCATGATTCTCCTGTCTCAGCCTCCCGAATGCTGGGATGACAAGCATGTGCCGCCACACCTGGCCTCCGAGACCTTGAAAAAAAGAATACACACACACACACACACACACACACACACACACACACACCAGCGCCTGGGCTCCACCTTAAACAATCAAGTCAGGGTTTCTAGGGAGGAGGAGGGCCCTGTTGCTGTTTTTTCTGGGTTCCTCCTGTAGCCCTAACTGTAGTAGCCCTGGCTACACTGAGAGTCACAAAAGTGACGCTCATTCACTTCACAGGAAACCGTAACTCCAAGAAGAAGGTGGCTGGCCTACTACTTCCTGCTGATGCGTGTAACCCAGAATACAAAAAGAAGCAGCAAGAAATTGTAAATAATTTAAAATAAAATTACTGTAGCCGGGCGCGGTGGCGCACGCTTGTAATCCCCGCGCTTGGGAGGCTGAGACAGGAGGATCGCGCGGGTTCGAAGCCAGCTGCGGCTACTTAGTGAGGCTCTCGGCAATTTAGTGAGACCCTGTTTCCAAATAAAAATATAAAATAGGTCTGGGAGTGTAGCCCGGAGGTAGGAAGCCCCTGGGTTCCACCCCCAGTACCACAAGTAAATAAATAAATAAATAAATAAATAAATAAATAAATACAATAAAACTACTGTAAAGAGAAGCAGGGGGATGGGATGGGGGTGGGATGAGGTCTGTCAACCGCAGCAGGAAGTAAAGGTCTTGCTGCCTGCCCAGGGTGAGGATTGTGAAAATGTAAATCTGACTTAAATCCTGTCTCACTGGTCTGTGTGTGAGCCAGCAAACTGGCTTTGGGGAAAGAGATCTGTGAAACTTCTTACTAGAAGTTTAAAGTTTAGGGGAAATAAGGCACAGCAAGAGAACAAACTCTGAAATTCTAGAACTAGAGTATCTCCACAGAAAGCGTGCTCCCCATTTTAACCACGTTCCTGCTTTTCTGTTTTCCGCCATGTGTGTGGATATGTTTTGTTGTTGTTGTTGCCTCTGATCCCAGGGATTGAACCCAGGGACAGTCTACCTAGGAGCTACAGCCCGATTATTTCTCCTTTTGAAAATAAAGGTGTCTCACTAGATGGCTGAGAGTCTTGTTAAGCTGCTGAGGCTGTCCTTGAACCTTTGATCCTCCTGACTCAGCCTCCCAAGTACTGGGATTATAAACGTGCGCTACCCTGCCCTGCAATTTCTGTATATTCTTATGAGAGTTAGTGAGTTTGAAATAGCTCTAACCTGATGACGATTCCTACAAATTTTCTGTCTTTGGTTTCCAATATTTTTTTCTATATGTGTGTGTGTGTGTGTGTGTGTGTGTGTGTGTGTGTGTGTGTGATACTGGGGATAGAACCCAGGGGCCGTCTACCTCCAGGCTACACTCCCAGACCTATTTTATATTTTATTTGGAAACAGGGTCATTTAAACCAGCTGAGGTTGGCTTCGAACCTGCAGGATCCTCCTGTCTCAGCCTCCCAAACGCAGGGATTGCAAGCGTGCGCCACCACGCCCAGCCTGGTTTCCAAATTTTTAACTGTCATCCTCCTACAAATAAGGGGGCGGGGGAGATAAATATTATTTCAAACTGATTAACGGCACTTTCTCTAGCATGAAGCCTTTGCCTTCAATTACTCGGCGATCGCTTGCTTAATATCAAAATAAATGGTGCGTTCTAGTTTCTTCTGCTTTTCTCCGGGTTTCTCCCCTGGCCCACTCACGATTCCCACCAACTCTCACCCATGGTTTTGATGTGCTAATTGGCTCATCAGCACACACTCCCCTTTTTTGCTTTAATTAATAAATATTTCAGTGTTGACAAAGGAAAGGGAAACAGAAGTCTAATTCATGAATTTGATCATTGTGAACCCCCCTACTGTGAAATCTGCCTCCAGTCTTATCAGCCAGCTGCGTTTGATACTCTCATTTGCATATCAAATATATCATTGGGAGCAGACTCTTCCCAGGCTCGCCCGCAGATGGCCACAGAACCAGATGCGCTCTGGAGCTTCACAGCAACATCTGGAAGCCCACGGTGATTACGGGAGAATGGGGAGCAGGGAATTAGCCGCCTCTGCATTCAGTCTCCCCTCCAGAAACCAAGACCTTTGACACGTCATGCTCCCAGACACCGGGCTTATGGTTTGTCTATCAAGCATTTTAAAGGATTTACTTACTCTTCTTCTAAAATTAGAATGACAACACAGGATTCCTTGACATTTAAACTTGGAGTTGCGTAGCCAGGTCTGATGGAGCAAGCTCGTAATCCCAGCATTCCGGGGGCAGAGACCAGAGGATCACGGTTCGGGGGCAGCCTCAGCTACTTTGTGAGGCCCTCTGTCAACCTAGTGAGACCCTGCTGCCAAAATAAAAAGACTAAAAATTAGGGCTGGGGGTATAGCTAGGAGATAGAATGCCCGTAGGTTCCATCCCCCATACCACAATAAATAAATAAATAAATAAATAAATAAATAAATAAATAAATTTTGAGTTTTATGTCATCCAAACCTGATGGCCACAAGTATTTTTGAGCAGAGACCAATGGGAACACTATTCAAATGCATTATTATTATTATTATTTATTATTATTATTATTATTATTAATGCTGAGGATTGAACACAGGGGCATTTTACCTCCAAGCTACACCTTCCAAGCTACATTTTTTATTATTTTGTATGTATTATTTTTTGTATGTGTGTGTTTATTTTATTTTATTTGCAGAACTAAGGGGTTTAGCCCAGGAGCATTCTACCTCTGAAATATACCCCCAGCCCTATTTTTTTATTCTTAATTTTGAAACAGGGTTTCACTAAATAGCAGAGGACCTCAATAAGTAGCAGAGGGTGGTCATGAACCTCCAGCCTCAGCCTCCCAAGTACTGGGATTACAAGCATGCGCCACCACACCTAGCTCCTTTTTATTATTTTAAAACAGTGTCTTGCCTGGTTGCTGCAAGTCTTACTAAATTACTGAGGCTGGCCTTGAACCTGTGATCCTCCTGTCTCAGCTTCCCATGCACTGGGATTACAGGCGTGCACCACCTGCCTGGCTCATCTTTACCGAGAATTCAGATGCAAAGCAGCAACACATCAGATTTCTGTTTATTAACTGATTTCAATATATTATTCTCTGAAATGTTTTATTCCCTAAATTAGTTACAGGCCGATGGTGGCTTCCGATTCAAATCAAGCCCCTTTATTTTTTAGGATTTAGGGAGTTTACCAAGCGTGGGCACCACTGTAATTTTACTCATATCCTGTCTTTGACTAGCCCACAATTTCCAACTCACTCCCTTCCCAGAATTCACCTGTTATCTGCCACCTGACATCTTGTGCTTGTTAGATTACTTAGATGTAATATTCAAATCTCTGGCACTGCGAAAAACATTTCAAAGATTTTAGAATTGTGTTCCAAAGCTGTGCTACCCATATGACCCACTTATCTGAAAAGCCCTTTAGAGATGTGATCTCAGGCATTTGAAAGCGTGATAACCAACCAAGAGCCAGCCCTAAGGCTGGTGGTCTGGCTTTTAAGAACCCCACATACAGCCCCAGAAGCAAAAGTTAAAAGAAACTAATGTCATCCTGGTCTACTTTAATTATGCACTTAGAAGTCACATTGTCTCTTTAAAAAAAAAAACCTAAAATATTACAATGTAAAGACACATGTCCGTTCTATCAGTGTACTAAATGAATTAGACAGGAGCACTGGAAAAATAATATTGTGATTCTTTATCTTGGGTGCTATTATCTAGAGTATTATTACGTGATGGAGTGGCGAGCCCTGGATCTGGAGGCTGAAGGCCCAAGTCTTATCTCAGTGTTACCGTCAATTAACAGTTGGCCATTGCAGCAAGTTCCATTCTAGGCATGGACATCCACTTCTCCATCTGTAACACGAGACCCTCAGATTACATGCATATGAATTAAAATGTGCCTCTTGGCCCGGCATGGTGGCGCACGCTTGTAATCCCCGCGCTTGGGAGGCGGAGACAGGAGGATTGCACAGGTTCAAAGCCAGCCATGCTGGCTTAAGAGACCCTGTTTCCAAATAAAATATAATATAAAATAGGTCTGGGAGTGTAGCCCGGAGGTAGAAGGGTTTCCAGGAACCCCAGTACCATCAAGGAAGGAAGGAAGGAAGGAAGGAAGGAAGGAAGGAAGGAAGGAAGGAAGGAAGAGAAATATTACCAAGTGTTCCTGATAGAAGACGTAGGTGGCTAAAGAAATTTTAGGAATTGCTGGCTGTATCCAACACACATGCGCACACGCACGCGCACACACACACACACACACACACACAAGCACACGCACACAAACATATATTCTTGAAGATTTGCAATAAACATTAGCATGTTAATGTCTTCTTAACTTTGCTTGTGTTTGTGGTACTAAGGATTGCACCAGCAGACATTCTACCTCAAGCTACACTCTAGCCCTTTTTTTAAATTTGGTTTTAAAACAGGATCTCCCTAGGTTGCTGAGACTCTCAACACATTGCTGAGACTTTCCTCTAACCGCGATACTCCTGTTTCAACCTCTCAAGTACTGGGATTACAGGTGTGGACCACCATGCCCATGACCAGTTTAATTGTTGAGTCTAGGGTTTCCCATCAAATATATTTTACCCCAAATCCTATGCGCATCCAAAATCCTAGTCAAAAGTTTGTTAAGAGTCTTCCAACTATAATTGGCCCTTTCCATTAGAGCCCCAGGGTAGATGAGTGAAAGTGGGATCTCAGGAACCAGAAAACCTGGGTTTGAATTCCTAGTTTCTCCACTGCCTGGATTTGTGACTTTAATCATGTTACTTAGCTCTCCTGTTCTTCTGTTCCTTCACCTAGAAAACTAACATGATACCATCTATTTTGTGGGATCATTATACGGATTAAATGAGTTTGTAAAAAATATAAAATACTGAGCAGATTACCTATCATCTTTTAAGTGCCGGATGAGTGTTAGCATTGCGATATAAACCCCTGATGAGAAGGAAATTGACCTTCCCCAAACATCAAGCATCTACCTATGCTAGGCCAACCACTCTGCGTACATCATCTCATTAAAGTCCCACAATAAAACCCAAGTCGTAATACGATTCTTTCACTCAGTAGGTGAGTATAACAAAGTTCTTAGGTATTAAAGAATTTGCCTAGGTTATTCAGATAATAATGCTAAGAAAAAAGAGGAATCTTAAACTCAGGTATTTCTGACCTCAAAACTCAAATTCTAGCTGGGCATGGCGACACAAGCCTGTAATCCCAGTACTTGGGAGGCTGAAACAGGAGGATCACGGATTTGCAGCCAGCCTCGGTAATTTAGCGAGGCCTTCCACAACTTAGCGAAACCCTGTTTCAAGATAAAAATACAAACTAGGGCTGGGGTTTGGGAGGCTGAGACAGGAAGATCTCAGCTTTGAGGCCAGCTTCATTAACCCAAGAAGCTCCAGTTTCAAAATAAAAAATGAAAAGGGCCGGCGTATAGCTCAGAGGTAGAACACCCCTAAGTTCAAACCCTGTACCACAAAAAAAAAACACTCACATATTTTTTCTTCCAGATCGTACAAACTATTTATTAAGATTCATAGTAAGACTCAAGTTAGAAAATAGTCCACATGCTGTTGTCCAACTCTAAATGCAGAAAGAAATGAAAAGGGGAAAAGCAAATGCCACTTAATTTTTCCCACTCATAATATCTTAAATTGTGATTATCTTGTCTTTCATGTAAGCACCTATTGAATGCGTGGGGTCACACTTTGGCAGAGATTTTGTGCTCCCTTACCTGATTTTGATAATGTTTTTAGAGAGGCACAGATCTGAAGTAGACATTTAAAGGTCAAATTAATTCCACTGCCTCCAGAAAGGATTGGATCAAAATAATTCTCAGACGGTAATCCCTACCCTGTTCTACTTTTAAATATTCAAGAGAGGAAAATTCTGTGATTTTGATTTTAAAAAATTCAAATTTTAATGATATATTTAAAATGTCATAGTATGCAAGGACCTTTGAGGCATTTGTGAAAAATAAAAACACATTAATCAAAAAAGGAGAAAATAATGGAATAAGAAGATAAATTGATTTTTCCTTCCCGGAGTATATAGTTTTGTGCATTAAGGACTGAAATTCAGGACCAAGGACTTGGGGAAGTAATTTATTGGATATTAATCTTCCCTTTTAGCAGGCAAAGCACAACTTTACCTAGATATGTCTTCTGCATCTAAAGTTTTAAAATATGGGGTCAAAAATATATCCCTGCCAACGCGTCCCATCCCGCCATTCTGCTTGGCTCCTCTTATCACGAAAACTGGTTTTTTACAGCAATGTCAAAGATGATAGAGCTTCAGGAGATTTCCATTTTTTCCAAGTAAAAGAAGGGCAGACAGGTGGTGCGCAGCCTGCAGTGTGCTCAGACGAAGAGCCAACTGTCTAATCTCATCTCCGGAGTCCAGCCCGGGAGAACAGGACATCTGATAGAGCCGGCCACTTGCAAAGAAATGGAGAATCGCCAGGAACTCCCAAGCTCCTGAAATTCTCCATTTGGTCTCTGTGAGTGAGAGAAGGAATGGGGGAAAGTACTCTGATTTAGCTGAAGGGGGGGGAAAAATGATCTGTTTTTTTTTCCCCAGAATATACAGTGCTGAGAAATTCACACCGTGGCTAATAGAGGACTTATTTTAACCCACACAGCAGATAAATCAGGTAGCTGCCTGCATAACTTCAGTACCTCCAACAGTGTGCATTCCAAAGGGGCGTGCCGAATCACAATGGGGTTTTCTGGAAGGTCTGTCCCACTTCTTTCTTCACTCTGCAGCTAAATATCCATTAGGATGAGTCTTTTTGTAGCACTTACAGTAAAAATGAACTTATTTCAGACAGTTTCGTATTATATTTGTGTCTGTATGTGGTACTGGGAATTGAACCATGGGGCATCCTACCTCTGCCCCACACCCCCCAGCCTTAGTTTATATTTTAATTTTAAACAAGGTCTCACTAAGTTGCTGAGAGCCTGGCTAAATTGCCGAGGCCGTCTCTGATCCAGCCATCTACCTGTCTCAGCCTGCCAAGCACTGGGATTGCAGGGATGGGCTACCACATCTGGCTCGGCTATGTACTTTGTCGTTTCTTTACTCTCGAAGAATCACTACACATTGAAGTTTTTTCTTTGGGGACAAAAAGATTCAAATGACATCTTTCCCAGGAGGAGAAAGGCCAGAATGAAGAGGAGAGAGAGAGAGGGAGAGAGGGAGAGAGAGAGAGAGAGAGAGAGAGAGAGAGAGAGAGAGAGAGAGAAATTTCTAATATACTGTAATATTTGCAACTGCAAAAGCTTCTCAACCCTGACAAGTCCTGACTTTGTACCTCATGTTACAACTAAAAGCCAGTGTTTATCAGCTATCAGGTGGTGTTGGCTGGGAAAATAATTTAGTAGCAGGATATTCTGCCATTTTGCTCACTTCATGTAATGTCCAGGATCTTTCCAAAAGCTTCTCTTCAAATGTGCATTCAAACAAAAGCAAAGAGACCTGGAGGTCTGCTTGGCTTTTTCCCCCTTGCACTTTTTTCTTACCAATCTTATCTCTGGTGTAAAATGGCCACATCCATCACTGGAGAAAAATAGTCCCCGTTCGCTTGTGCAAAGAGTAGCTCATATTTATAAATTGCCAGATGGAAATAACCATCCTGGATCTCTATAAGCATTAAAGAGGACGCGCAATGGGGTATTTATTTCCTAGGCTCTGTTCTTTAAGAAAATCTAATGGACGCTGTGTTTGTTTTTGTAGTCTCAGGTTGCAAAAGACCTTTGACGACCCTTAAATTGTCCACTTCATCTTTTCCAACTTTGAACCCATTGTCAAGGTTCCTAAACAAAAACTCTTCTACCCTTAAGATACCACTGCCATTTACTGGGAACATTTCCTAATCCTTTAGTTAGAAAAAAAAATAATAAAGCACCTTACCAATACATGCCATTCAAATATTGCCTATCTCAGAGGACAATTTATGTGTTAATATAATCTCCTATTTGTGTACACAAGGGCCAGGATTTTGAGAGATTTGTCAGTTAAATGGTGCTATTTCAAGGACACACACACACACACACACACACACACACACACACAGCTTCAAAATCTCTCTTCACCTATTCCCTAAGTATTTATGCACTAGAGAAGTCTCCAGAAAGCATCTTTAACACGCAAATATGTGGTGTTCCCCCTCAAGGGCCTGCACATTAGCCCATTACTGAGCTTTAACTCAGATTAGTTGATCAGATTAGCAGAGTGTAGCCAGGAGGAAAAGAAACTCAGGCCAGGTGAATGGGACAAATAGGACCGAGGACTAAACACTCTCTCCTCTGGGGATGGGGAGAGAAAACCAGAGTTCTTCTGGGAAGGGCACTGTCAGTCCAGAAACCCAGCCCCGCCTGGGTCTAGCTTGTGGCTGGGGTTTCTGTTCCCAGGTGCTCCCTCTTGGCTTGCTGTGGACTCCCCAGGAGCCAGGGTCTGTCTTCAAAGCCCCCTTGTGTGACCTAGAAAAGCAGAGGATCTGTGGTTAAATTCCCGCTCAGCCACTTCCAAAAGTAACCTTTCTGTGCCTCAATATCCTCGTTGGTAAAACTGAGATTATAAAATTATTATACTTTGTAAGAAAATTGGAAAAATTAAATAAATTACCCACAGGCAGCACTTAGAATCGGACACGACCAGTACGAACACTAACTCCTCACTGTTACTGTTATCAGCATCTAGAATCAATCCCAGCCAGGGGTGGTGACACAGGTCTGTAATCCCAGTACTTGAGGCTGAGAGCCGAGGATCACAGGTTCGTGGCCTGTGTCAGCAACTTAACAAAACCCTCAGCAACTTAACGAGAATCTGCTTTCAAATAAAAAATAAATTAGGACTGGGGGCGTAGCTCAGAGGTAGAATACCCCTGGGTTCCATCCCCAATGTAACAACAACAAAAATAACCACAGGGTCCCCTGGTTCCATTTTTGACTCTTTCGTGCACACACACACACACACACACACACACACACACACACACGTATCCACACTTATAGAAAAAAGGTTGAAAGAATACACAATAATGATGATCTCTCAGTAGTAGTAATTATGGCTGCTTTTAAAAAATGTCTTTCCCTTTATATGTTTCCTAAATTTCCTGCAATGAGCATGATTAGTTTGACCAAAACAATTTATACAAGACTAGTTAGTGCTTTACATAAAAGGTTGATTATTTGTATTTTATTTATAATAACAAAAGATTGGAAACAGAAAACAAATAGTGTCCATTAATGGGGATTAGCTCAATAATTTGCATTTTACTCATATAATAGAATTATGAAGCTACAATTAAAAACACATCCTTGAAAGATGTTTATTGTCATAAACTACTCATGATACAACATATTAAAATTTAAGTAACAATGCTGAATAAAATGTAGTTCCTAGTTTACTAAAAGCAAATATATCTCTACATGATTATCAATCACACGATGTTTGCATTCTAAACATGCTAGCCATGATTATTCCTACCGATGACTATAGGTATTCTTAATTTCTTCCTTGTATTTTTACCATTTTTCAAGTATTCCAAGAATGAACATCTGTAGCTTTTGAAATGGAAGAAAAACCTAAATATTATAAAGGAAATAAATAAAGGCTAATCATTGTGTTTAGTAAGACAAAAACAAACAGAAGGAAAATACACAGAAGGCAGGGCTCTGGCAAAGGATTAAGTAAGTAGAGAAAAGGTAGCTGGTCTCAATATTTTTTCTTTGTCCCCAGTTGGTACCACTCAGTTCCCAAACTAAGAAGCTTCTTGGAGGCACTAAGAAAGAAAACTTTAGAAGAAACTCTAGACACTGGCCAACAGATTGGAGACGAACCCTGAGTTCCAGACCTGAACTTTCATGCTCTTATCCAGAACCAAGGTGGAGAAACAAACACAACTCGGTCTCCTACTCAGTTTTACCTGCAGACACCCAAACACCCACACCCCAAACAAAAGGACCAGATAGACTGCTCCGCCTGGTCTTACCAGGTGGAAGCTGACGAATAGAAAGAAAAGGAGTCCAGGATGGGGGCACCCACCTGTAATCCCAGTACTTGTTTGGCTGAGCTGGAAGATTGCAGGTTGGACGCCAGCCTCAAAAACTTAGCAAACTTCTCAGCAGCCTAGCGAGACCCTGTTTCAAATAATTAATTAATTATTAATTAATTAAAGTAGGGCTGGGGGTGTAGCTCAGAGGTAGAATACCTCTGGGTTCAGCCTCCAGTAACCTCCCCTAACAACAACAAAATTTAAAAAAATAGAAAAGTAAAGATATATGACCCATCTTAAGAGTAAGAAAGCCAAGACTGTTCCAGGCGCATGGTTCCGGAGTCAGGAATATAGCAGAGTAAAGCCAGCCTGCGATGAGTACTTGGGGTCAGAGGGAGAGAGCAGCCTGACATCCTGTTGGTACTCCTCTCCGCTTCTGAACCCCATCTAACAAAGGTGAGCTTGTTAAAGCATTAGGACCGCAGCGCGTTGACTTCCCAAGTGGTGTTTGGTTTAGAGGGAAATGTCAGCATCATGCAAGATTGCTAAAGCTGGCATTCTAAAAGCTCAGTGACAAAGGCCTGCTGGAGTCTGGATCTTAAAGGCCCCTCAAAGGCCACGTGTTATGCTTCCCAACATGGGTGCTTGAAGGAGCTGGTGGAACGCTTAAGAGGTGTGGCCAGTGGGAGGTGTTCAAGCCATCCAGGGGTGCTCTAGAAGGGGCTGGTGAGCCCCTGGCCTCCTCCTCTTTCTCCTTTGACTTCCTGGCCTTGAAGTCAATGGCGGTCATGTGCCACCACCACAGACCCAAGAGTATTTGGCCAACAAACTGTGAACTGAAACCTCTGAAACTGTGAACCCAAAACCTCTTCTCTTTATAAACCAGTCAACTATCTTGAGTAGTTGTTACAGTAACAGAAAAATCAAGCAACAGATTTGTTACTTCAGATATACTGTGGAGTCCCCAGATCAGTCATCTGTGCCTTAAACCACATTAACATGTTTCAGTGTGTGTGTGTGTGTGTGTGTGTGTGTGTGTGTGTGTGTGTGTGCGCATGTTGGCACGTGCAC
>NC_137806.1:23599905-23749905 GCF_963383645.1 Muscardinus avellanarius
GCATTTTGCATGCTGATTTAGCTGTGATTGCCAGCTTTTGATGAGTACTAGCCTGGCATGTATAGCTCTCCTCAGAGCAGGTTTAAAGACCAGGAGTAAGGAAAAGGATAAAAATAAAAACTTCCAACTAAAATTCGAGGTCTTTTCTTTCTATGATTGATTACTGAATAAATACCAACATGTATCTTTGGATTCAGCCTAAGAGTGAAATTCCCTACAGCTAAACAGCTGTTTTTTTTTTTTAAAGCTTTTCATATACCAACCTGTCAAAATATATTAGCTTTGATGACTGCAATTATTATTTTTTAAAAGATGATATCAATCTATTTATCTATATTCTGCCCTGATACTTCTTCTTAAATCAAAGAGAGAGCCACAAACACATACATTCTGGTTTTGCTCTAAGTAAATTTGTCAATAAATAAATGTCTCTTGGGGCAAAGAATTCTCCTTTGTTGAAACAGAGGGCAAATTAATTATTGTGAGCAAGAAAGCTGGAGCTAAACTAAGGTTTCCAGCCTATACCAATTGCTAATGGAAAACTTGCCCAAGAAGAGGAAGGGTGTACGGATACAACACATGGAGTGGTTCTGAGGGGTTTTTTTTTATATATATCTGAAAAAAATAACGAATCAGTCCCTCTAATTTTATGGGATGTGTTACTGACCCTTGCTAGACGTCATTTATCCGTGTTGACCCGAATTCCCTTGCTATGTAGAGCTGTATACTGGAACTCCAGGCTACCATGAAAGTCACCCCAAAAATTTAGTGAACTTCTCTTTTAAGCTCATCTGCCTCCAAGGAAAGGTTTGATTGACCAACACAAAGCAGAATTCAAGTAAAGCTGAGTAAGACAAGCGTGATTCAGTTCATTGGCTAAAGATTCACCAAATCTCACCAACCAGAGAGACCCTACATTTGCAAAACAGACATCCAGACCTAGGGGAAAAAAAAAAAAAGCTGCAGAAACAACGAACTTTCAAAATGCATAAGACCTTTTTCAGTAGAATATTACCAAGACCTTTTTCAGTAGAATATTACCAGTAAAAATAAGAAAATATCTTTCCAAGACCCAAGAACTTTTTAGATACAGCATTTTTTTCCCCACACACAAAAAAATCCTTGCGTGGTTTACCTGGCTTTAGGGAAATATGTAGAAACAAGACAGTATAATGAAGATAGTAATCACAGGAATTATCTTCTGTCATAATAACCAGTCAATATTGTTAAGAATTTTCCAGATAGTTGAAGTTTAGCCCTTTATAGTTCTGATTATTTTAACCATTTGTATCAGAATTTGAATTACTTAGCATTATATAATATATTATGCTTAAATATAATATATTAAATATAATACAGTATACTTAAATATAACATTTTAAATATAATATAGTATACTTAAGTATAATATACTAAATATAATATAGTATACTTTCTTTAAAATAATCTGCACTATTGAGGGACATGGTGGTGCATGTCTATAATCCCTGTACTTGGGAGGCTGAGACAGGAGGATCGCAAAGTTTGAGTCCAGCCTTGGCAACTGAGTGAAAGCCTTTCTCAAAATATAAAATAAAAAAGGAGTATAGGATGATGTGTACTTGGTTATCCTAACAAGTCTTGTATTCCATTGTGATGTTTGATTACAATGCACCAATAAAAATATATTTTAAAATAATTAAGAAAGACTTCTACAGAAAAAAAAAAAGAAAAAGAAACACGAAGGAGACATTTCATGTTATCAAGGACTTTAAGGCCTAATTAAAAAGATGTTTTGTTTATACTTAAAAATGTAACTTCAGTTATTAAATTATAAATACATGTAAATCTTTTGTGATCATGAAAAAAAAATGAGTTTAGCTCAGTGGTAGATCTCCCCTAAGTTTAATCCCCAGTCCCACAAAAATAAATAAATAAATAAATAAATAAAATTGTACTACTTAGTCATTTTTGTTTCAGTTGCTCAAAAAGGACATTTGTATGATATACTAAACATTATGCATACTTTAAAACAATAAATATCATATAAGTGCGATATGTTATAGTTTAATTTTGAAATAAATATGTATTAAGCATTTATTTGCTTATTTATTTATGTTGCAGATTGAACCCAGAGGCATTCTACCTCTGATCTACACATTCAACCCGATTTTTATTTCTTATTTGTAAACAAGGTCTTGCTAGGTTGCTGAGAGCCTTGCTAAGCTGCCGAGGCTGGCTTTGAACCCGGGATCCTCCTGTCTCAACCTCCCAAGTACTGGTATTACAGTCTTTTTTTTTTTTTTTTGGTGGTACTAGGGGTGGAACCCAGAGGCTTTCTACCTCCAGGCTATACTCCCAGCCCTATTTTCTATTTTATTTTGAAACAGGGTCTCAGTAAGTTGCTGAGAGCCTCAATAAGTAGCTGAGGCTGGCTTCGAACCTGCGCGATCCTCCTGTTTCCGCCTCCCAAGCGCAGGGATTACAAGCGTGCCCGGCTGGTATTACAGTCTTGTATTGAGCATCTGTGACGATGAGCCAAACACCTAAGTCCTACGGGGTGCAGTGGTAAAGAACATGTAACTTCTCTCCTCACGTGGCTGACCATTGAAACAAGGAGCTGGGAACAGATGGACATTAATCACACGGGATGATGGAAGGGAACGTATTGGGAATAATGAGGGTCGTTCAGACCGCCGTAGTTGAGGCAGTAGTTGAGTAGTGTCACCCACGCAGGACCAGCAGGCTTAGGGAGAAGGGGCGTGGGGGAGATGCTGACAAGTCGATAAGATCCTGCTGAGTGCCAGTGTACTCTACGAGCATCATGGGACACACGACATGTATGTAACAGACATGTAATTGAGCATGTAAATCAGAAGCTCACTAGAAAGATCTAGAAATATCTTTCCTTAGGCTAAATGCCTTTTCTATGCCCCTCTCTTGTCTCAATTATCAGTTTTTATACCTCTATCTACAGTTTATATTTTTGTCCCCAGAGATCTTTCTGCTTTTTATTTACAACCTTTCATCTGCAGGGCTTTGTTTCATCTTGTTGGGATGGTACTGGGGGTTGAACCTAGTGGCATTCTAACTCTGAGCTACACCCCTAGTCCTCCTTATTTGTTTTTGTTTGTTTTGTTTTGAACAATGTTTCACTATGTTGCTGACTCTCACTATGTCGCTGAGGCTGTCCTTGAACTCGTGATCCTCCTGTCTCAGCCTCCCAAGTACTGGGATTACAGGCGTGTGTCACCACATCCAGGTTTCCACAGGGTTTTTTTTTTTTTTTTTTTACATCACACAATTTACCTATCAGAATTCTAACCCGTCACTGAAAAACATAAGTGGAAAAACCAAAACACATAAAAGAATGAGAAGAAAAATATTTTCATAGGGTTTCTGGGGAGAGAGAAGTGGAGTGGAGGGAGAAAGAAAGAAAAAAATAACTTATTAGTAACAGAAGCAGAAAAAACAGCCAAGAAGATGCTTAGGCAATTAACAAAAAGAAAAAAAGGTAAATGAACAAGGAACAAACATGATTGACGAATCACACTAAAAGTAAAAGAGAGCCGTATAAAACAAGCATGAGGATCTATTTTTTTATTTTATTTATTTATTTTTTCATATTTTTTAAATTGGTGCACTGTATTCCATATTAGGATAGATTTTTTTTCTGAAAAATAAATATATAAATATATGATAGTTTCACCTAAAAAATAGAAAAAATAGATTCTCTGGTAAGAAAGAAAGCAAAAAGAAATATTGAAATGTTATCTTTAAGTCATCAAAAGCTTGGTATCAGACAAATGAAACTGTTATGTGAGATTATCATTTTTAATTTTGGATAAATTGCTATAATACTAGATGTCAACTACTAAGCCAAGCGAGGATCTATTTTTATACACTAGATTCCCCAGAAGTTAAAAGATCTTTTTTTGTTAAGAAGACAACTCTGTTGGCAAAGGTGAAATGAAACAGGTAGCCTCATATACCACATGTAGGAATGTAAATTTATAGCATTTCTGGAAGGGAATTTGGCAAATGTAATCTGGTCAGTCTTGAAAGATTTATACTAGTAAAATTTTTCTGAGAACTTATCCCAAGGAAAGCAGCAGACTACACATAAATCTCTGTGGATAAGGGTGCTCAGTGTGGTTTTATTTATATTAGAAGAAGAAAAAGGCTAAATATTCATTAGTAGGCAATTGCTTGAATAAATTGCCGTAGATGAGATGGAAACATATAATTCATAAAAACACCACTTGAGTAATATTTAAAAGCCTAAAGATGCTTGTGATATATTTTCATTTAACATTATAGTACTTATTAATTACATGAAAATGAAGATAGGGCTAACAATATCCCCAAACTGTATCACAAGGATAACCAAGCTATATACTATTTAGTGTCGATGCCTTTTTACACATATGTTCGACTATGGATAAATATTAGCAAGCTATTTAGTTAAGACTAACATCTATGTATGGATTTATATACAAATAGAAAAAATTCTTTAAGATATTTAATATTAAAATACCATAAAAATTCTTATTGAAGTGACTTAATATTTTTCTAAAAGTTTAAGACAAACTAACTAAAAATAAATGAATATATGTAGGTTAAAAGGTAAAATTATTGTTTAAAAATGTATGTCTTTGGACCAGAGTCAACTAAAAAACTATTAGACATGGGTCATAGGAGGAACTCTTAGATGAAAAAGGAAATCCTATAGAGGAGCAAACAAGACAACCTAAATGAGGGGATGGGAGGGGAGAAGAAGGAAATTCTCTAAAACATACAATGTACTTAAACATATGGAAGTCAAGCACTAAGCCAAGCAAGGGAAGGTGGGACGGGGAGGGAATGCGGTGGGGTTGGGTAGGGGTTAAATCGGTGATGTGTACATGTATGTACACACAAGTTTTTTACCCCAATATGATGTATGAATATAATGCACCAATAAAACATTTTTAAAAACTATTATACAAAATAGGAAGCTTAATGTATTATAATGTGTTGGTTAAAAACACAGACCATAGCATTTTTATAGGCCACAGATACCAATTAATAAAATATCAGAAATTTTTCCATTCACAGGAAATACTGTAGCACAAGACTCACAAATTAATCAATAAGTGACCAATATTCCAGTAGAAAAATAGACCAAAAAACATAAGCAGGCAATTTATAAAAGAAGAAACAAAAGTTTCTAACATATAAATAAATATATATATATATATATATTTGAACATCATTAATAAAGAAAACTTTACATGAAGACAAGATAGTTTTCTTTCATACAATTATATATATCAACTGAATATGATTACTATATGCAATTATTATTACTATAAATTGCTAGACGCGATTATATTATTACTATATGCGACTGAAAATTTTAAAAATTTGGTAGTTGTCGATGTTGGACGACCATGGGTATCATGATTCAGACCGCAGGTGTTTCCACCAGGCCAGCATGCTAAAGGCTTGGTCATCAGGTAGCTATGGAGCTAACAGGACACGGTGGGCCCTTTAAGAGGCGTAGCCGGCGAGAGGTTAGGTCATTGGGGGCATGCCCCTGAAGGAGAGCCTGAGTCCTCAGCCGCTTCTTCCCTCCCTCTTTTGCTTTTTGGTTGCCATGTGGTGAGCGACTGTCTCCACCTGTCCCTCTTCCCCGTGACGCTCTGCCTTGGCATAGGCCCAGAAACAATGGAGCCGAGCAACTGTGAACCTCTGAAGTTGTGAGTCAACACAAGCTTTTTCCCTTTATAAGTAGATTGCCTCAGGTGTTTGGTCACAGTAACAGCAAGCTGACCGACACAACAAGGAAATCGACAATTCCCTACATTCGCAATAGGGACATTACGAATTATGACATTAGGAAGTACTAAAATATTAGAGAGTACTTTGACAATCTGTTTAAGTACACATATCTGTTTCAAGCATATACACACACATATACATGTGTGTATATATGCTTGAAATATATTCTTTTATATATATATATATATATATATATATATATAGAGAGAGAGAGAGAGAGAGAGAGAGAGAAATACATACTTTTTCGATAGCTATAAAATTTTCTATTGTAAATCCACAAATACACCAGGCATGTTGGCACACACCTATCTCCCAGTACTTGAGAGGTTGAGACAGGAGGATTGCAAGTTCAAGGCCAGCCTCAGCAACTTAGCAAGACCCTAAACTACTTAACAAGATTTTGATTCAAAATTTAAAAAATAAAATAAAATAAGGCTGGGGATATAGCCAGGAGTAGAATGCCCCTGGGTTCAATTCCCAGTGCCTAAATAAGTCAAAATATGACAGACACCATTTAACTGTCCTGTCTACTGGTACTTCTAGAACAATTCATTTTCTCCACACTGTGAACCCTCAAGACTTTTTCTTTCCTTTTCACATTTACTTAATTTAGTCTTGCTTTGTGGCCATCTGCATCTTGTCTTTCTGCTAAAAAAGATGTTTTGTGTAAATTTTTATGATTAGCACCTGGAAAGTACTTTACACATAGTAGACACTTAGTAAACATACCTGTAATTGAGTTTCAAATTATAAAAAATTTATATTTAATAACAATCTGATCTTTACAAGGCAGACAACAAAGCCCACTCTAATAGACCAAAGATTTGTATAAAGATAATACTTCTTAAGTAGCCATTAAACCAACAGTAGTTGCTCTCATCTAATAACATAACAAATATTAAGTATTTGTTATGTTTATTAAATATTTAATATTTAAATACTTAAATACTTGATATTTGTTATATTTGTTAGATGAGAACAACTTAAAAATATGTGATCCAAAAGGTAACACATGCCACACACACCCCAAAATTTACATATATGTCTGCATTATAGATATGTGTGTATGTATATGTACGTATGTATATACAAATATATACACACATCCAAATTGAAACTATAATTATAATGAGTCTCTCAGAAACTTTAATCTTTCTAGTCTCAGAACTTCTAATCTTTCCAATCTACTTCTAGTCCACTTTTTTTTTTTTAGCAAAGTACAAATTCAAAACAAAGACATACAGACTAGTCCAAAATGTCAGTCAGTCTCTATCTTAAAAAACAAGGATAAAGCCAGCCAGGCATTATGGTGCACACTGGTAATCCCAGTGCTTGGGAGGCTGAAACAGGAAGATCAGAGGTTCGAGGGCAGCCTCCGCAAGTAGCAAGACTCTAGAAATAAAATAGGGCTGAGGGTGTAGCTCAGAGGTAGAATGCTCCTGGATTCAATCACCAGTGCCACAAAAAAAAAAAAAAAGAAAAGAAAGGGTCAATCAATGCTGACTTTTCATAAGTGATAAGTGATAAAACAGTTGGCAGATGTCAAGAGGGCAAGAAGCCATGAGCTGACAGAGGACCTGTGTCTTCTTCATTATCTCTCTTGATTTTTACAATTCATTTGAATTCTGACTTTTTGAATCAACTCATTTACTTCGTGTGTCTGTGTGTGTTTACCTCTGGCATTTTACCCCTGAGCTATACCCCCAGACCTATTTTATTTTATCTTATTTTTGTAAAGGGTCTCACTAAGTTGCTGAGGCTGACCTTGAATCTGCGCCCTCCTGCCTCAGCCTCCCAAGTACTGGGATTACACGTAGGCACCACCACACCCGGCTTCGATACATTTACTTCCAGGAAACGAAGAAGATTTTGAAACCAATGGACTAAACCAGAAGTTTAGCTCTGAACGCAAGAGAAAGGGACAGAGAAGGAATGTGAGGAAACGTGGTCTCAGGAGAAACTTTCTTCAGCATGGAGGATCTTGGGATGCTCTGAGGACAAAGAGGAAAGAGCAGGTGGATGCGGGGATAAAGAGGAAAGATTCTTGACAGGCCTGCACCAGAGGGTCACAGGCTCCAGTGTCAGGACTGATTTAGGAAAAGAACATGGAGAAGGCAATGTCTTCCTCCTCCTCCTCTTCCTCCTCCCCCTCCTCCTCCTTCCCCTCCTCCTCTCCCCCTCTTCCTCCTCCTCCTCCTTCTCCCCCTCCTCCTCCTCTCCCCCTTCCTCCTTTTTCTTCCCCTCCTCCTCCTCCTCCCCCTCTTCCTCCCCCTCCTTCTTCCCCTCCTCCTCTTCCTTCTCCCCTCCTCCTCCTTTTTCCCCTCCTCCTTCTCCTTCTCCCCCTCCTCCTCCTTCTTCCCCTCCTCCTCTTCCCCCTCCTCCTCTTCCTTCTCCCCCTCCTCCTTCTCTCCCCCTCCTCCACCTCCTCCTCCTTCTTCTTTCCAAATATAAGTGAAGAAGAAGGTGATATAAAGCCGGGCATGGTGGCGCACGCTTGTAATCCCCGCGCTTGGGAGGCGGAAACAGGAGGATCACGCAGGTTCGAAGCCAGCCGTGCTAGGAGACCCTGTTTCTGAAAATAACAAAGTATAAAATAGGTCTGAGAGTGTAGCCCGGAGGTAGTCGGGCTTCCAGGAACCCCAGTAGCACCACCAAAAAAAAAAAAAAAAAGATTCCATTGGGTGCAGTGGTATATGTTTATAATCCCAGCTACTCAGGAAGTTGAGGACGAAGGAGCTTAAGCCCCAGGCTAGGCTGGACAATTTATAGAGACCCTGTCTTGAAATACAAAGAACTGTGGACTCCACCCAATGTGCACGGCTCTGGGTTCAATTGACAGTATTTCAGAGAAAGAAAACGAAGGGAAAGAAGAAAAAAGAAAAGAAAGAGAGGAAGGGAAAAGACAGGGCTAGATAAAATGAAATAATGGGTTTGGTTCTTTCTATAAAAGAAAAAAAAAAACTAAACTAGGTGTGGTGACACACAATTGTAATCCCAGTACTTGGGAGGCTGAGACAGGAGGATCACAGGTTCACAGTCAGCCTCAGCTATTTAGGAAGGCCCTGAGCAACTTTGTGAGACCCTGTTTCAAAATAAAATAAAATAGGGCTGGAGGTATAGCTCAGAGGTAGAATGCCCCTGGGTTTCATCCCCAGTACCACAAAAAAATACAAAAGAAGGCAACAAAGAGGGAGGAAGAGAGGAGGGAAAGGAAGAGGAGGAGGAGGAGATGAAGAAGAGGAAGAAGGATGAGGAGGAGGAGGAGGAGATGGTGGTGGTGGTGGTGGTGGTGGTAGGAGATCGTGCTCCCTGAACACACACAGAGAGAATAAAGAAGTTCTAGATGGCAGTAGAAAGCATTAGGAAATAAACAACAGGTAATCACTGGGCAGCTCTCACAGTTAGAGTTAATTCCGAACAGGATACAATCTGTACCTTTGTGTGGTTTGACCCCAGAGCCACCTTGTCCGCTAGGCAGCGTTGGCACAGAGACCATGCCTACAATCATTTGAGGGGCCCAGAATGATGTTTTAATTTCTTTGAGGACCACAGGAGAGGTTGAAGATGATATTCATTTTATACCAAAAAAGGCATCACATAGAATTTTCAGGGTGTTTTTTTTTTTAATTCAGAAAGGAACCCACAAAGTCAAAAGTGCCCATGGCCTATGACAGCGATGAGGACTGCACTCTCAGATCAGCAGAGATAAAGTTGGTAGTCAAGACAATCAGGGAATTACATATATATATACACACACATATAATATATATATATATATATATATATATATATATATATATATATATATTACAGCAGGGTGTGGCGACGCATGCTTGTAATCCCCATGCTTGGGAGGTGGAGATGGGAGGATCACACAGATTCGAAGCCAGCCTCTCTTAAGAGACCCTGTTTCCTATATAAAAATATAAAAAAAATAGGTCTGAGAGTGTATCCCAGAGGTAGAAGGGTTTCCAGGAACCCCAGCACCACATATATATTATAAATAATAAATATATAGTATATTCATATATGTTATACAAAACATATTACATATAAAATATAAATAATATATAATAAATATATACGATATATTTATATATTATATATGTATATATCAGGGAATATTATATATATAGCAAAAGAGAAGAAGATGGTGGGCTCTAGCACTTTGTGGAGAGTATTACATGAGGGTTTGACCAAACAGAATTCAAAACAAAAAGAGCTACACAAAAGAAGAGAATTGATAGGCAACCAGGTGGAATAAAGGCAAAACGGCAGCAACGACAACAGCGTGAGTACGGAGACATGGAAGTGGATCCAAGCAGTGTGGGCGCAGTTGCAGATGGGGCGTCCCCAAGGCGAGAGCTTAGCAACGGAGAGGTGCCTCTGCTAACAAGATGCAACAGGCCGGGCTTTTCAGAGCCGATGACTCAGTGAGACGAGGAGGGGACCTCTGAGGCCTAGAGGTAAACAGCAGGTAAACAAGGGATGCAAAGGGGCTCGGCATTCAGGAGCACCCCAGCGATGCTTCCCAAAGAGCCCGCCTACGCTGATCCTGCAACATCGGACCCTTGGGGCAGCGATGGAAAGAGAATTGGACAAGGGGACAGGTGACCGGTTCCAGGTTCCCTTTCCCACTTAGCAGGCAGAAAGTGAGCAGATAATGCTCTGAGGTGTGTCTTGTCTACAACTGATCCTGTCCATCTAAGTTCTCCTGAAAGCAACTGGCCAGATCGTCTGATTCCTCACCGCATCTTCAATCTAATTACTGACACTCAGCGGTTGTATATGGGCGCAATACTGATGCCAGTAGAGGACTTGTTTTTATAATAATTACGAGTCCAAAGGGCTAAGAGCTAAACAAAGAAGACAAATGAATGCAACAGCAGGTGTAAGAGGGATAGATATTCCCCCTTTTGTTCAAGAAGAGAAACCTTTTTTTTGTTCTTGTTATCACTACATCATTTCTTCCTTTTCAGTAATACGCCATGAAAATATACGCCTCCATTTTTCCATTTCTTGCCTTTTGAAGTTAATTTTCAATCCTAACTGTAAATCAGAAATGGTGCAATCTTTTGATATGTTACAGAGCAATGAAAATTTAATTTATATAATATCTTCTCTCTCTTTTTTTAAGTGGCTTGCTCAATTGAAGCAGATGCAGCTGGGAATGATGGCTAAGTTAAAAATATAAAGTGAGATCAAAGTGATGCCTGTCATTATGATTTCAAACAGCATGTGCCACTTGCGAAGATTCGGGTAAAATATTAAAGCGGATGTGGTCGACTAACTGAAATAGAATATAGGTATTATAGAAAGAGAGGTATCCCATGGGCAGAATTATTCTGCCCGTACAAAGTCCAAAGGACAATTATGAAAATGAGCAGTGCATTGGACATTGAATTCTTACACCATCCTATGTGCATATGTGTGCGTGTGTCAATGTGCGTTTTGTGGGAGGGGTTGCACACACGCGCGCTCAACTTGGGGGCTTCGCTGTACAATTCCAAATGCATCCTGAGTTCTCTGATTCTAAAACAAGTGTGATTTTTTTTTTATTACTGGAAGCCTCAAGCATAGATTCTAAGGTATTACAGATGCCATTGAATTGAAAGTGGGAAGAAAAGAGTGAGGAGCAGGTGGGTGGATAACTACCAGAGGCCAGAGCTTCATACTGTGCAAGTATCCTGAACTCCTATCAGGAGGAACAGGCGGGCGTGGTGGCCCATGCCTATAATCCCAATACCCAGGGCTAAGACAAGAGAATGAAGGGCAGCCTCGGCAAGTAGTGAGATTCTCATCAACTTAAGGATACCCTGTTCAAAATAAAAATAAAATAGGGCTAGGAGTATAGCTCGGAGGTAGAATGTTCCTGGGTTCAATTTCCAGTACTTTACCTAAAAAAAAAAAAAAAATTAGGAAGATTGCAGATTCGAGGACAGCCTCAGCCGTGATAGGGAGGCTCTCCGCAGTCTAGTGAGACCCTGTTTCAAAATAAAAAATAATAATAGAATAAAAAGGCCTGGGGATAGAACCCAGAGGTAGAATGCTTCTGGGTTAAATCCCCCGTACCTAAATAAATAAATAAATAAATAAATAAATAAATAATATTTCTAAACTCAGTGTTAATATGAAGACTGCCGGTCAGTTGCTGTAAAGAACTTTTTCCTGGGCAGAGTGGTCTTTTATGGGAAGTGAAAGTAGGCTCTTTGGACGAGAGCCCTCGTGCCCATAAGCTCTAAATATGCATATTAATAGACTTCTGAGGAGAACAGGGGTCTATTTTGCTGCCAGCTGAGTAATTTGCTTAATGTCAAAGGGCCTTCTAGACCACATGCCATGAACCTCCTAATGACCCTGGCTTAAGTGGTGGGCAGACCCGGCCTATTTTGTTTCTGTGAGCAGATAGCAGAGAGGGCAGACGGACCCAGTGGCAAATCCGTTGGCAAACACAGGATCACGCCTGCGACACCCCAAAACCTTTTGTCAAATAAAACAGCACATTTGGCAGAACCAGCCCCAGCTCCTGGGTGCTCCCTGACATTGAGGCCCAGAGTCCTGATAAGATGCTATCAGCAGGCCCCTCTAAGTACTTTAAGCAGTTTAAGCAGATCACTGGAGCAATTACCATAAAGAGGGAAAGATATGGGCCTTTATTGATGGGAGATTAATATTGAACACAAGGCCATTGATTTTTCTCTGCATCTTATTTCTGATTGCAAACTTGTTTTGCAGCCACCTGAGGTTGCTTGGCTTGTTTTCTGTCGCTTTGGAGAGCCACTGAGAATATATTTAGGTTCATATCTTTCGGCACACAATCCTGCTTTTCAGCGTGTGAGGGGGGTTTGTGTGTTTTTCTTAGCGAAGTGCCAGAAAAACAGAATGACATGCTGGAAGAATTTTATTTTTCCAGTACCGAGAATTGAACCAAGGAGCATTCCACCTCTGAGTTCCACCCCCGGGCCTTTCTATTTTTTATTTTTTATTTAGAAACAGGCTCTTACTAAGTGGCAGAAGGCCTGACGAAGTAGTGGTGGCTGGCTGAGAACCCACGATCTTTCTGTCTCAGCCTCTCGATATTTGAATTACAAGGGTACGCTAGCACATCCAGGTTGAAAGAAATTATTTTCTCCAGGTCTTCTTACATTCCAGATAATAACCACCATTAATTAAATACCTGTGACATCCCTGACACCCTATTAGGTATTGCATATACAACACAATTCAATTCTCACAAAAGAATACCCCAGGTAAGTGTGCTGTTTGCACAATTCACAGGAGGGAACTAATGTCCAGAATGAATGGGAATCCTGCCCAAGCCAACTCAGATAACAAAGCAAGGCAGTGGGTGAAACCTGGAATGTGTTAGGATGGTTCTAATAAGTCGTTTTGCATCATTCCGTTAATTATTTAACAATGACTACATGCAGAAATCCTGGAGAAGGAGAATTCAGGGTATTCAAAAGCTGATTGTATATAATGACTATTAAGACAAAGATAAGATAAAATGATGACTCAAGTTTTTGAGCCTGGACTGGTAAGAGGATCATAATGCCTTTAACAAGGAGTCCAGAAAAGAAGAAAAATAAACAAAGAAAACCGCAGCAGGTATGAAAAGGCAAGTTTTAAATGGTGTCTTTGGGTTTTAACGTTTTAAATTGTGATGGTTTGTCTTGTTTTAAGCCAGGCATGGTGGTGCACACCTGTAATCCCAGTACATGGGAGGCTGAGACAAGAGGTCGGCAGGTTTGAGGCCAGTCTCAGCAACTTTGCAAGGCTTTCAGAAACTTAGCAGGAGTCTGTTTCAAAATCAAATTAAAAGAGGGCTGCGGTATAGGTTGGGGGTAGAATGCCCTTGTGTCATGAGAGGATTTCTTAGCATGCTCCGTCTCCAGATGTGTCCAGATGCCATGCTGGAGAACTCAGGCCTTTAGAATAAATTCCAGCCACCCCATCAGTGTTGGAATCATATTACAGCTTCTTGTCTCTTTCTTGATGAGGCCCCAAAGAACATGGAGGAGTGGCGGTCCTCTCCACTGTCCCTGTTTGAATTGGACCCACAGAACACGCAAGCATAATATAGCAGTTGGTGTTCTATGAGTCTCAGTTTAGGGCCGGTGATAACTAGAGCTGAAATTGGTACCCGGAAGTGGGTTTGGCCAACACAAAGTCTGGAACTCGCAGTATTGTTTCTGAAGCCCAGTAATAGATAAAAGCCTAGGAATGCTCATGGATGCTATCAAGGAGGAGTGGAAGATAATCAAAGACCGTGTTCTTCTTTTTTCTTTTTTTTTTTTTTTCTTCTGCAGCACTGGGGACAAAAACCAGGGGCATTCAACCTCTGAGCTTCATGCCCAGCCCTATTTTTTACTCTCTATTTTGAAACAGGGTCTCTCTGAGTTGCAAAGGGCCTCACTGAGTAGCTGAGGCTGCCCACAAACCGCGATCCTCCTGTCTCAGCCTCCCGAATGCTGGGATTACAAGTGTGCGCCACCACGCCCACCGACAGTGCTCTTAAAAGTCAGAAAAAGGCATCACTGCTGTTACAGAGTAGCCATAAATTCCGCAACACTGTCAAAGAGAAAATAAACTTGAACTCAACCATGAGGATAAAGGGAATTTTAGAAAGACTGGCAAAGAGTTACCTAGCGGTTATAACCCTAAAAGAAAACGAGATAGGGTTATGGTCAAATATAGAACATCCCCTCAAGACAAATGATCTCAAGATGAGAAATGACCTCCAGGCAAAGATCCAACTCAAGGGACTGTGAGGAAAATGTCGAGAAAGGTCATTCCTAGCCTACAGAATCCCTGAGAATAATGAACCGGGGGTTGTTTTATGCTGCCCAACTTGGAGTGGCCTTGTTATGCAGTTAAAGAGGTATATGAAGTAGAAGCTCCATGAAAGAAAAGGAAGACGAGTCTGAGGTCCAAGGGAACAGAGGAAAAAATATTTCATAAGTAGAATGAGTAAAGATGTTCATTATGGGAAGAGATAAGTTGTTCATTAGCACCGATTATACAACTTTTTTTTTTTCTTTTCATTTTCTTTCTTTTTTGGTGTGTGTTGTTGGAAGAGAAACTCAGGACCTCATGCAAGCTGGGCAAGTTTATCACTGAGCTACCTCCCAATCCTAGCTTCTTTTACTCAGCATAGGTATTTTGAGATTCAGCTTTGTTATTTCTTGTATTTCATTTTATGGACGTACCGCAACTTAGTTACCCATTCATCTCTGAGTGACATTTGAGTTCTTTCCAAGTTTTGATCATTATGAATAATACTGCTAAAAAAGAATTCTTGTACAGGTTTTGGTGTGAACCTAAGTTTTCTATTATCTAACATAAATTCCTAAGCATGGGATTGCTGGGTCCTATGGAATAAGTATGGTTATCTTTTGAAGAAACTCTCAGACTCTTTCCAGAGTAACTATAGAGGTTAGCATCACCATCGCTGATGTAAGACAGTCCCACTTGCTCCGCATCCCTCATCACTTAGTACCAGTGCTTTGTGTCTTAGCCATTCCGATAGGTATATAAGGGTATATCAGGAAGGTGTCGCTTGTCCTTACTGATTGTTTTTAATTATTATTTTCTATTTGCCTTTTCTATATCTTCTTGGGAAAGCCTCTTCAAATCTTTTGTATTTTTTTTTCTTAAGTGGGCTATTTGTTCTTTTCCTGTCTGGTTTTGAGAGCTTTTTTTTTTTCTGGGTATAAATTCTTTATTTGATAAATGATTTACCAATCTTTTCTCCCAATAGTTGTTAGCCTTTTCACTTTCTTAAGGCTATTTTTCAAAGAGAAAAAAAAAAGAAAAAAAATTTGATCAAATCCAACTTATCAATTTTTCCATTATTGTAGGGGAGCTTCTACAGAGTCAAGATGAGGAATTTCTCTGGAGTGTTGTTTTATATTATAGCTCACTTATGGTGATGGTTATAAGAATCTTTTCACATGATAAGACACTGAACTAGACACCAAAAAATGTGAATGTAATTTTTTTTTTTCGGGTCTGGGGATGGAACCCAGGGGTATTCGACCTCCGAGCTACACCCCTGCCCTATTTTTTATTCTTTATTTTGAAACAGAGTCTCACTATGTTGCAGAGAGCCTCACTAAATAGCTGAGGCTGTCCGTGAACCACGATCCTCCGGTCTCAGCCTCTCAAATGCTGGGATTACAAGCGTGCGTCACCACGCCTGGCTTAATTTCTTAACAATCTATTTGATATCCACTAATATATCTGGGGGGAAATGAGCATATGTGACATTAATCAGAGCTTTCTAGCTGATAATTTTTTATTTGAATTAAGGAAAATATAAAATACTAAAAAGCAGACTTTAACCCTGACGTGTGTCCGTAAGCAAGAAAGTAGCATAAGCTTATACTCTGCTGCTCTGCATTCTTAACATGATGCGTCCGTTCATTTTATGCCAATTGCAGCAGCTGACCAACAGTGAATGAATTTATAATTTCAGGAATTTCTCCCGGTAGAAAAAGAAAATATTGTAGAGGCAATATTCCATTTATATCCAGGAACAATGGTACCCAGAAAAAATGACTCAGAGTGTCTGACACACTTGCAGGTTAACAAATGAACCTATGCACTGCGTCTAAGTGCCCCCAGCCATTGAGGATCATTCAAAACTATTCAGAATATTGACTTCACCTACAGATAAAGAAGATCAAACAAGCTGGCCTTTCTTTACCTTGGTAGCTAATCAAAGCCGGAAGGTCTCAAAAGTACTTTCTAATTGGTTCCATTCTTTTGTTTCTGGGGCTTATCGCCACGCAGTTAACATTTACATTTCCAGTGGACCTTCCTGACACTTCAGTAGATTTTAAATGACCCTTAATGGGACAACCAATGAGTCCATTCTTAGGGGGCAGCCTTCACTTAAGAAAGAACTGCTTTCTATTCCTACTGTCCATCTCCTTTTTTTTTTTTTTTTTTTTTTTTTTTTTGCGGGTCTGGGGATGAAACCCAGGGGCATTCGACCACCGAGCTACACACCCCCTACCCTATTTTTTTATTCTTTTTATTTTGAAACAGAGTCTCTCTAAATTGCAGACGGCCTCACTAAGTAGCGGAGACTGTCCGAGAACCACGATCCTCCAGTCTCAGCCTCCCAAATGCTGGGATTACAAGCGTGCTCCACCACGCCCGGCTTCTATCTCCATTTTAATACAGTTTCTTATAGCAAAAGATAAGGCCTTCCTTATTCACTTTTTTCCTCTCTCAAAGTGCCTTGAACATTTGCAAATATTTCCATCTAGGCTGTGGTTTGTCTGCTCATTCTCTTAACTACATTCCACAAGAAACACTATTTTGTTATGATAAAGTGCAACGTAACAATTGTTTTTTTTTTTAAATAGAGAACATTTCTGGTGTCTCATACCTAAGAACTCTTTGTTGAATTTCAAGGATTAAAGTTGGGAAAGGCGCTTATGTACAAAGGGTCAGTATGAAGGCATGTAGGGGTAAGGTTCCGAGGTGTTGAAATTGTTCAGCTTTCTTTCCTTCTTTCTTTCTTCCTTTCTTCTTTTCTTTCTTTCTTTCTTCCTTTTACTTTCATTTCTTTCATTCTCTTTCTTTTCATTTTTCTTCTGTTGTTTGTGCATTATAATTGAACTCAGGGATATTCTGCCTCCAAGATATACCCTTAGGCTTTCTTATTTATTTATTTGTTGTTTGTCTTGTTTTATTTGTTTTAACAGGGTCTCATTAAGTTACTTGAGAGTCTAAGTTGTGAAGCTGACCTGGAATCTACTATCCTCCAGTCTTAGCCTCCCACGTACTGGGATGACAGGCACGCACCATGCCCAGCCCAGCATCCTGTTTCTGGTTGTGGTCACAAGAATCTAAGCATGTATTAAAACTTATAAAATGGCCGGGCGTGGTGGCACACACTTGTTATCCCCGCGCTTGGGAGGCAGAGACAGGAGGATCGCTCAGGTTCGAAGCCAGTCTCTTAGGCCCTGTTTCCAAATTTTAAAAAAGTATAAAAATAGGTCTGGGAGTGTAGCCCAGGGGTAGAAGGGTTTCCAGGAACTCCATTACCACCAAAAAAAAACCTTATAAAATGGTACACCAACACACTTAGCACTCTCCAAATTTCTGGAAGAATATTTGCTTGCTATAATAGTATCTCTAAGGGAGTTATTTTTGCTAAATTACCTTAGGAACATAACTTCCCTAAACATAAGTCACATTCTCATGTCCAAGCCAGCCAAAGTGAGGAGTAAAACAGCCTCCTCAGCAGTGTAGGTCAGGCCTCTACTCTACACAAAGTACTTTTCCCTTGCCCCATTTCAACAACCCCAAATTGCAACGGAACATCTCTGCAGTGACACATGAACCACAATAAAGATATTATACAGGTGCACACCTGTAATCCCAGTATTTGGGAGACTGTGACAGGAAGGTAATAGGTTCAAAGCCAATATCAACAACTTAGTGAAGCCCTTAACAATTTAGCAAGACCCTGTTTCAAAATAAAATAGTGCTGGGAGTGTAGGTAGGAGGCAGAACTCCCCCTGGGTTCAATCCCTAGTTCTACAAAGAGGAAGAAGAAGAAGAAGAAGAAGAAGAAGAAGAAGAAGAAGAAGAAGAAGAAGAAGAAGAAGAAGGAGGAGGAGGAGGAGGAGGAGGAGGAGGAGGAGGAGGAGGAGGAGGAGGAGGAGGAGGAGGAGGAGGAGGAGATGATATTGTACAATAAATATAGCATCCAGCTTTGGAGAAGATCTGTTTTCCCTTTTTTTTTCTGAGCGATGGTCAAGTTTCTCGTCTCCATTGTTTCTTCACTGCCCTGAGCTTCTTCCTTGGGAGGAGAGCAACTCAGACATGAGAAGGGAAAAAAAGAGAACTAAGTTTCCCATATCTCCCTGATCTTTTATCAAAGTCAGCCTCCAAAAGAACTTGAAATAGGTCTTCTCCAAGTTGCCCATTCTGCCATAGGCGCCACCATCTTGGGAATTATCTAGTCTAACTCAGAGAGGACATTCTGCCCAGTTACCGCCTCGAGTCCCGCACGGCCTTTCAGGATTACATCTGCAGTGTCCCAGGGGGAATGCGTGTTGGCATCCACCGCGCAGGTAACGCAACGGGCCCGCAGATCTTCTTCATGGAAAGGAACGTTACTGCTCTGAACGTGAGGCTTGGTGGCTCTCCACGCTAAAGCCTTTCTCCTTTTCTGTGACCGTGTGTCAGTGAGGAAATAGGACAAGACTTATGAACGTCGCCCAAAACTTGCCACAGCAAAGTGGAAGCAATTTTTATAAAGATAGAAAGCAAAAGAGATGGTCTTGAATGCTTCTTGTTTGGCCTGTGGTTTGCTCACGGAGAGAAGAAATGAACCACTCCCTCGGTGACCACCATCGTCAACATTTTATATTTATTTATTTACCTATTTGTACTTTTTAATTGTAGTTTATTTGTGTGGGGAGGGCACTAGAGATTGAAGCTGGGGACATTCTACCTCTAAGATACACCCCCCAGCCCCATTTTTAATTATTATTTTATTCTAAAACAGGGTCTCACTAAGTTGCAGAGGCTGGCCATGAATCTGCGGTTCTATCTCAGCTTCCTAAGTACTGAGATTATAAGTGTGCACCACTACACCTCGCTCTCCTTCCTTCCTTCCTTCCTTCCTTCCTTCCTTCCTTCCTTCCTCCTTTCTTTCTGCAGAACAGGGGTTGGAACCCAGGGGCATTGTACCTCCAATCTATGACCCCAGTCGTATTATATTTAGCTTTTTATTCTTCATTTTGAAACAGGGCCTCACCAAATTGCGGAGTCTGGCTGCGAATCTGTGATCCTCCAGTCTCTGTCTCCCAAGTACTGGGATTACAAGCATGAGGCGCTACGCCCAGCTTTGTCACTTTATTTTAAAGAGATGATTGGCCACAAGAAGTGCCACTAGAAGACAGGCTCTTCATAAACATCGACTTACATGTGGGATTAGTTTAAAATGTGTCCATTGCCTTAAGGTCTCCGGACTCCTGCACGAAACCTAAATTTACAAGAATTAAAATGAAAGAAATTAAAGTAAGATAAATTAGTAAGACGAGATTCCCAAGAGTAAGACACAGTGGATAAGTCCCCGACATTACACACAAGGCGGTGATGAGACTCACGGGATTGGAGGAAGAAAGATCAGAAGAGGATTTCTGAACAAACTGAATGAGGGCATTACACACGTATAAAAAATTATAAAACATTATCTAAAAACTCACCCTGGGGAAAAGCTTTAATTAGTTGGAAGCAATTTGATTTTACATCAAAATTAATTCCAGATGCCTTAGATTAATGTAGAATAGATTTTATTTAAAAATAAAATATATCATCAATAAAAATAAACAAAATTTAAAAATGAATAAAATAAAATATAGAGAAGTATTTATATAATCTAGGACCAGGGAAAGATGGGGTAAACCTCTAAGCAAAACAAAAGCTCTAAGGAAAAAAGCAAAATCTTACAAAAATGTAAAATTCCTATATATTTGAAAGCCTAATAAAAATAAATGCAGGTAAAATAGAATAATAAAATATTTGAACATATGGGTTTGAAATGTCAACATACAAAGACTTTTCAAACTAACAAGACTTTCCAGGAGAAATTACAGATTATAATATTAAGAAGTAATTCATAAGCCAGGCATGGTGGTGCATGCCTATAATCTCAGGACTTAGAAGGCTGAGATAGGAGGATCGCAAGTTTGAAAAGAGCCCCAGCAACTTAGTAAGACCTTGTCACAAAATAAAAATAAATAAAAAAAAAAAAAAATAAATAAATAAATAAATAAATAAAAAATAAAAGGTGGACATGGTGGGGCATGCCTGTAATCCCAGTACTTGGGAGGCTGAGACAGGAGGATCACAGGTTCTTAGCCAGCCTCAGCAATTTAGTGAGGCCCTCAGCACCTTAGCAAGGCCCTGTTTCAAAAAAGAAAAATGTGGGGTCTTCAGTCTTAGCCTCTGAGGTACTGGGATTTTAGACCTGCACCACCATGGTTGGCTCTAAGAAAAATATTTTTAATTTGTGTATAGAACAATAATAATGTTTCAAAAAGGTCTAAGATTATACAGGGCAAAAAATAACAATGTTATTCAACAAGTAGAATAACTACAGCTAATAAACTAAATTTCTTAAAATGCTTATATTATAATCCCTGGAGACCTCTGTATATGATCATCCTCAGGGTTTGTTTATAATCAGCTCTATCATATAAGAAATAAAATTTCTCTTCTTTGAACAAATTAAAAACCAGCAGTTTCACTTAGCTCTGATTTTAACTGGTTATTTAATTACTACTTACACCAATAACAGAAATATGTTTCTCTTTTTTCCTAATCTTGTCTATAACCAGATAGTGTTTTTCCATTTCGGAAAGTAATTTCCAGACAGACAGAAATAGTCTAAAAATGAGAGAAAGAAATAAGGAGATAATTAATACATGTCTTTTTTTTTTTTTTAACGGATAAGAAACTGAAAAACCAATGGCTGATTCAGAAGAGAGCTTTGACACTTTCTCTACTCCTCCATACTGAGTCAAAGTATAAGGTTTCAGGTCAATAATTGTCTACCTCCTGAATTGTACCATTTAGTTACCAAGCCAGGCAAAGAAAATATTGCCATCATTTTTTTTAAATACAAGGCATGCATAACTTTATTCTTAAACATGAATACATTAAACCAATTTTATTTTCATACTTTTGAAAATTCTACCACACCCTTAAAAATAGAGGTAAGACACCTTTGAATATTGCAAAATGGAAGATGGAAATACTAAGGAGATGCTTGCGAAACTTGAATAGATGGCCAGAGTAAACACAGAAGCCAGAACCACTAACCAAGAAATCCCAAACTTCTCTCTGTTTTTCTGTCAATCAAATGAGGGAATAATAAATGATGCCCAGGAGTCAAATTCAGATGCTCTGAATTTGGCTGATACTCATTAGCTCAGAGAGATGTGAAACTTATCTTTTTTAAAGCAGGCTTGACAATGAGAATTGATCCCCCCAATTAAATATAAACAAGTCAGCTGTTACAAAGTAAAACTCACACTGTCATCAATACCAGTATAATAATGCAAGGCTAATGTTTATGTTTACCTCAGTGTGTCAGGGTACACATAAAGCAAGGAATAGGAACAAGTATTTTGTGTTACTTTGTTTTGTTTTGTTTCTGAAAAGGGATCTCACTATGGTGCCCAGACTGGCCTCAATTTTCAGGGCTCAACCTTCCTAGTAGCTGAGAGTGCATATACGTACCACTGTATCCTGTTAGGAAGAAGTCTTTTAAGTTAGATTTGTGAGAGTAGAAAAATAAAATAATCCAGAATAAACCTGTTTTATAATAGTGGATTTTGGCAGATATCAATAAATTTGGAAATTGATTAAATTATTTTACCTTCAAGGGAAAGAAGTAGAGAGGTATACTATGTTCATAGAGCTGGAGACATATGCAAAAAGCTATCTAAAGATATCTATTAATAATTTCTTGGATTATCATGTATACAATAGAAAGGAAAGTCTCACCTCCTCTGATATTCATTGAGCTTCCTTGGTAGGAATTGAATGAACAGCCAGGTATGACTGGGATTATTATAGCTACAGATCTCTAAGGCAGATAGAATCAGAGAATAGGAAATGTAGTGAGGTTCTGGAGAACTTCATCTCAAACACAAAATTCCAATCTTTATAATCAGATGAAATTTCTCCTGAGTCACTCAAAGGAAGTTGAATGTGAGATGCTGGGTACACACAGCCCAAGCTTCAAGTGCATTGTCTGTGAATCCTATGAGTAATAGGCAATAATGGGGTAATGACCCTTTTCTACTTTGCAGAGATGTTTTGCAGATTAACTAATTAATGATTAGAAGGTGTTACATCTTATTAAGTTTATTATGATCATTAAGTTCTCATGATAAAGAGATAACTTTTGAAATTTGATGTTCAGCAGGTGGCGTTCTTCCATCTGGATCCAGAAAGAGTCCCAGCTATGTTGAGGGGATTGTCTCTGGTAACTTCTTGCTCCTGACTCTTAGAACAATAGCATCCTCTGGCACTTTCTCCTGGGTTCATCTAAGATATAAAAAAGGCCTACCTATATTTGCTTATAATTTGAATATTGTTTGCACAAGCTTTGACCTCAGCTACATAGGTTAATACAGTAAATACTATATATATATAGATAGATAGATATAGATATAGATATAGATAGATATAGATATATAGATATAGATAGATAGATATAGATATATATACATATGATGGTGCACTGTATTAACTCATGTGTAATCTACTAATGTGTGTGTTTCCACGTGAGCTCACAAGTGCGTGCCAGCTAAATTGAACCCAGAGGTATTCTACCTCCAAGCTACACTTCCAGCCCTTTTTTATTTTCTATCTGAAAATAGATTTCACTAAGTTGCTGAGTTTGGCTTTGAACCTACAATCCTCCTGATCTCAGCCTCTCAAGTACTGTAATTACAGGCATGTGCCACCATAACTGGGTCATCTAGCAAAGCTTTTCCAGGATATTTGCAAAAGTATAAAGTAAATATATTAATATAAAATTAAAATGATTACCCCAAATTTATATTTTATCATGTAAAAATGTATTCCTATAAATATATAAATATAGCAGCATATAATAAAATAGCTAATGTTCATGGAACATTTAACATTTTCTATTTCACCACTTCCTGTTATTTTCTTAAATCCACTCAAAAATTCTTCTTCTTCTTCTTCTTTTTTTTTTTTTGCTACACTAATAGAAAATTTATTCATTTAGTACTTTTTTTCATCTCTTGTGATCAGGAGGATTGAGTTCAACTTTCCTTTGACCTACTTAGGACCGGTAGGTACTCAAAACCTTGCCACCGGACTCCACAAATAACTTATTTCTGGCACATTTCACTGCATCGAAGGCATGGAAATGGATCCGATGAAAAGAAGGGTTCCAAGCTCCAGCCTTCCCAGCTTTTCTTTCTCCCCCACCGATTGACCAACCAATCCATCCCCACCTCCCGGTAACAAGTAGGTAATGGACATACAGGTTCTTTACATCTGCTGCACATTGGCATACACACACTTCCAAGGGGAGGGGTTTTAAACTTTTGTTTTACAGGGGAGCAATTGAGGGACAAAGACCTTCAGTAATTTGCCCAAGGTCACACAGAAAGCAAACCGGGGAGCCATACATAAACCCAGGTAAGGGAAATAAAACCCCAGCCTCTGTACTGCTAAGCTCAGCCTCCTTCCTACTGCATACACATCCCAGTAGCTAGAAAAAAAATGTATAAGAAGGTGTTATTTGGGGAGACTGAGACAGGAGAATCACAGTTTCACAGCCAGCAGAGACCCTGGGCAACTTAGAGAGACCTCTTAAAAAAAAAAAAAAAAGTAGGAACCAGGCCTGGTGGCACACGCTTGTAATCTCAGTACTTGGGAGGCTGAGACAAGAGGATCACAGGTTCATAGCCAGCCTCGGCTACTTAGTGAGGCCCTGTTTCAAAGTTAAGAATAAAAAATAGCTCAGAGGTAGAATGCCCCTGGATTCAATCCCCAGTATCACACAATACACACACACACACACACACACACACACACACACACACACACACAGTAAGAGTGAGTGTAGCTTGGAGGTAGAATGCACCTAGATTCAATCCCCAGCACTACAATAAAATAAAGAATGAAAAAAAAGAAAAGAAGAAAGTAAGAAAGAAAGAAAAAAAGGAAGAAAAGAAGGAAGGAAGGAAGGAAGGAAGGAAGGAAGGAAGGAAGGAAGGAAGGAAGGAAATATTTTGACTAGAGAATACAAGGTCCACTTTTCCTATGATTAACAATCATAAAAAACTGTGACTGGATGTTGGCAAAGAGGTGTGATGCCAGTGACAGTTGGGAATTGTTTTCTTTAGTAACAGTTCTGCCCCCCTTGCTCCTAGAAGCAGCAAGTGCCTTTGTGCGCACACACACACACACACACACACATGCACACACACACGTCCATGCTCCACTCTTGCCACACTTGTGACACCGCTTTTGTTTCGCTCCCTATTAATTCTGGGAGTTGCCCGTGCGGGACGGCTTGGGCGGGAGGAGCCAGCAGATGGATTATTGGCTTTAGAAGTTCTGGCTGAAGTTTCCTGGAGATAATGACAGCGCCGCCCAAGCCTCTGTACTTTTCCTCCCCAGGTGGGGAGTTTGGCCCCAGGACATCATTTAGGTGTGGAACTCATTGGCAGGTGAACAGAGAGAAATAAGTACGGGAGATGTCAGAGTGCCTGGCGCTGCTGCTCCTTCTCCTGCAGAACTGGATATTCACTAGAGCTAATGATCCTGTTAACACTGCTTTGGTCACCAACCTTTATATCTGTAGAGATGAAATTATCTTGAATTACTACTATGGAATTATTATGTGACCTTCCCCAATAAGACGAGAACACAAAGATTGATTTCAGTTTTATCTATCTCTCTATCATCTATCTATTATCTATCTATAATCGATTTACCATCTATCTATCATCTATTTATCTATCTATTATCTATTTATCTATTATCTATCTATTTATTGCATATAGATTATGACCTTTCACTAAGAAAAATAGTCCAAACTAGCTGGCTTGCACTTGTCATGAGAAGCAGAGGAATCACTCGTAAACTGAGTTTTTTGTTTTGACTTGTTTTATTTTATATTTTGTTTTTGTGGTACTGGGGACTGAACCCAGGAACCTGCATTGTGTTCTTGAACCGATGAAACAATCCCGCATGAACTAGGCGTAGATCGGGCATTTATGGGTAACAGTGATAAAGGGTAAGTCATCCGTTCCTCAGAACTTTCAGGCTCAGAAATCTCAAGGCTCCAGTTTTCTCTGAATTGGGCTGGGGGAGAGAGGACCCTGGATCCTCCTCATATGATCGCTTTCTTCCGCTCATCTTTGCGCATGGACCTGACCGTTCAGTAACCTGCCACTGGTATCCGCATCCTGGTGTCCCGTAGACCCACACAGTCTGCCTGTGCAGAGCTGAAGGTATCCTGGACTCCCACTAAGCCGCCTCTTACAGCATCACTGTCGCCAAGAGGAGCAGCGAGATTTCTTTTTCTATTTGCACTCACAGCCCGGTACCCCTAGGGTACACCCCTTGTTACATGGTGCAAGCCCTTCCCCTCCACTTTCGTGGCTGGAGCTGCACAACGCCTGCTTTCTCTTCCAAAGGAAAATGAGTGGCCGTTCCCTACCTAATCTCCCTCACCGGCCCTCTTCAGAGTCTCTGACATAGCACGGCACACAGCACATGTGTGAACATGCTTCTCACCGTGTGTGTTAGTTGCAGGGTATTGAACCCAGGGGCATTATTCTACCCCAGCCCTGTTTTATTTATTTATTTTCCTTTTGAAACAGAGTTTTATTTATTTTTATTTTTTGGTGGTACTCAGGGTGGAAGCCAGAGGGTTTCTACTTCCGGGCTATACTACCAGACCTATTTTATAATTTTTTATGTGGAAACAGGGTCTCACTAAGTAGCTGAGATCCTCGGTAAGTATAAGTAGCTAAGGTTGGCTTCGAACCTGTGCAATCCTCCTGTCTCAGCCTCCCAAGCGCAGGGATTACAAGCATGCGCCACCACGCCCGGCTGAAACAGAGATTTAAATAAAGTGCCAAGGGTCTCGCTAAGTTGTTGAGGCTGGCTTTGAACCTGTGATCCTCCTGTCTTGGCCTTCTCAAGTGCTTGGATTACAGGTATGCCCTCACTCCCAGCTTCACGTTGCCATTTATAAACAGTGTCCAGGGCTCCCTATTTTCTATCGCTTCTATTTTTTCAGTTTTGGGGATGGAACCCAAGGGCATTATACCTCCTACCTACACCCCCAGCCCTATTTTTTTTATTCTTTATTATTGGAACAGGGTCTCACTGAGTTGCAAAGGGCCTCAGTAAGTAGCTGAGGCTGTCTGCAAACCACAATCCTCCTGTCTCAGCCTCTCAAATGCTGGGATTAAAAGTGTGTGCCACCACGCCCGGCTTCTACCACTTCTAATCTAAACCTTTTTTTTTTTCCTAAGACACATCATCCATCAATTTTACCCTACTCTTCAAATCTTACCCTCCAAATCATACTCCCCACTCGTCCTAAAATTGCTTTTCTTTCTTTTTTTCCTCAGTGCTCCAAATTATGCTTAACCACCTAATAAGGTCAATGTAAAAGCCACGGTCAGCCAGGCGTGGTGGTGCACACTTGTAATCCCCGCGCTTGGGAGGTGGAGACAGGAGGATCGCGCAGCTTCAAAGTCAGATGCGCTGCCTTAAGAGACCCTGTTTCCAAATAAAAACATAAAATAGGTCTGGGAGTATAGCCTGGAGGAAGAAGGGTTCCATCCCCAGTACAACCAAAAAAAAAAAAAAGCCACTGTCACCGGGCATGGGGGCATAATCTTATAATTCCAGTGCTTGGGAGGCTGAGCTAGAAGGATCACAGGTTTGTGGACAGCTTCAGCAACTTATCAAGACCTTCAGCAAACTATCAAGATCCTGTTGTAAAACAGAAAACGAAAAGGCTTGGACCTGTAGTTCAGAGGTAAGATATCCCCAGGTTCAATGTTCAATCCCTAGTACCAAAATAATAATGATAATAATAGTCAAAAATGGCTCTTAAGAAATTTAAATAGGCTGAAGGTAGGTAGAGTCTAGATGACTAAGCCTAGTAACTCAATCAGGAAGGCATTTCTATTTGGGGTGGGATCTGGAAGACCCATGGAAGTGCACCAGGCTAGCACCGTCCCCTCAGGAACCACGGCCATGTGGCTGATTCTGCCAGCCCAGACACTATGACTCTAGTTAACTTTAAAGCTTCTCTTTCCAATGAAGTCTGGAGGAGCTGCAATCAGGAGATAGCAAGGCCCCAGAATAATTGAGCCTTAGAAAATATACTGCACCCCCTAAATACAGTCAATAAAGCCTAAAAATTAAAGTTCAGTTCCCTCGCATGAGTGGACCTCCAGCCTCAGCAAAAGACAGTCAAGACCCACTAAGCATATATAATATTACAAAGGCCACGACTCAAGCACTTTGTGATGTGAACATTTAGAGGGTAAACGGAAAGCATTAGCTGTTTGGAATTAATTTTACAGTTCACTGCCGTTACATGAAATCACTCTGGACTGCTCCTCCCGGGATGAGAAAGTTTCCAGAAAGGCTGTTTCCACAGGGTTTCTGCAGGAAGAAAAAGACTCCCTGAAGATGCTACGCTGAGTTGCATACGCTGCCTGGCCAGTGGAAATTGTGCTGTGGCCCAGTGCCGCCCGCCCGAGCAGGTCTTTAGGGCCCCCGCGAGGGGGCCGTGTTTCTGTCTCCATCTCTGTGCGAACCTGCCAGTCATAGAGGCCGGGGCCCTTCCCTCCTTGCCATCTCAGATCTTCTTCCTGGGATCGGTGTTTCTTTCTAAGATGGAATCACCCAGGGTCGTAGCTGGCTGGACCCATGTGCTCTGCCGAGCTGGGGAGGGGTGTGTTTCTTTTCCTTGTTTTTCAAAAGAAGCACTGAATTGCTTTTCAGAAGCGCAGGCCCTTCCTGGCTTTTCCTTGCATGTATGTTATTGTTGGTTGAGGTCACAGCGCTTGGGAGAGAAAAAGAAACATTTGGAGGACAGAGGTGGGAGTTGTGAGATGCATCGAGTTGGTGTGGCGAGTGTTTTGACCACAGAGAGCAGCTCTCTGATGCTTCCCACGTGGGAGGGCACATCCTCCCCTCCCTCCACTCTGCCTTGCTCAGTGGAAGTGCCTGCTATTCTGCCTTGCAAGTCCAGTCCGCGCCTCTCCCCTCTTCTCTCTCTCTCCCCTCCCCCCTGTCCTCCTACTACTGCTTCTTTCTCTCTCCTCCTTCTTCTCTCTCCCTCCTCCTCCTCCTCCTTCTCCCTCCCTCCTCTTTCTCCTCCCTTTCCTCCTCCTCCTCCTTCTCCTCCTCCTCCTTCTCCTCTCCTTTTCCTCCTCTTCCCCCTCCTTTTCTCCTCCTTCTCCTCCTCTTCCTCTTCCCTTTCCTCCTCCTCTCTTTCTCCTCCCTTTCCTCCTCTTCCTCCTCCTCCTCCTCTTCCTCCTTCACCTCTTCCTCCTCCTCTTCCTCCTCTCCCTCCTCCTCTTCCTCTTCCCTTTCCTCCTCCTCCTCTTCCTCCTCCTCCTCCTCTTTCTCCTCTTTCCTCCTCCTCCTCTTTCTCCTCCATTTCCTCCTCCTCCTCCTGTTTCTCCTCCTCCCCTTCCTCCTCCTCATCATACTCCTCCTCCTTCTCCTCCTCCTCTTCCTCCTCCTTCTCTTCTTCTTTCTCCTCCTCATCCTCCTCCTCCTCCTTTTCCTCCTCTTCCTCCTCTCTCTCCTCCCTTTGCTCCTCCTCCTCCCTTTTCTCTTCCTCCTCCTCTCTTCCTTCTCTTCCTCCTCCCTTTCCTCCTCTTCCGCCTTTTCCTTCCTCCTCCTTTTCCTCCTCTTCCTCCTCCTTTTCCTCTTCCTCCTCCTCTTCCTACTCCCTTTCCTCCTCCTCCTCCTCTTCCTCCTCCTGTTCCTTTTCCTCCTCCCTTTCTTCCTCTCCCTCCTCCCCTCCTCCACCTGACACTGACACACCTATCCCTTAGGGCAGGAACCAGGGTGCTCATCTCCCTTTCCATTGCCTAGAATAGTGCTCAGTAGCTGTGGAATGAGTCTGAGATACAATCCTGCACTTGTAGACATAGCAGAATCGGAACACCCCTTTATATAAGGACTAAAAAAATAAAACTGTGGTAAAATTGAAAGGCGATGCTGAAGTTGAAACTAGTCACTGAGAGGTGACATATTAGAAATAAACGGTTATAGCCGGGCGTGGTGGCGCATACCTGAGGCAGGAGGATCGCAGCTTCAAGGAAAACCTCAGCAATGTACCAGGACTCTCAGCAACTTAGCTAGATACTGTTTCAAAAAATAAAAGATAAAAAGGGCTAGAGTTATAGTTCAGAGGTAGAATGCCCCTGGGGTCAATCCCCAGTATTGAAAAAAGGAAGGAAGGAAGGAAGGAAGGAAGGAAGGAAGGAAGGAAGGAAGGAAGGAAGGAAGTTAGGAAAAAAATTGAGAACAATTGTTTTTTACTTTGCAGAATCCTAGATGAGTCCACTTCGAGAAAACTAACAAGGCCGGGCGTGGTGGCGCACGCTTGTAATCCCCACACTTGGGAGGCTGAGACAGGAGGATCGCGCAGGTTCGAAGCCAGCCTCAGCTACTTAGTGAGGTTCTCAGCAACTTAGTGAGACCCTGTTAACAAATAAAAAATAAAATAGGTTTGGGAGTGTAGCCCGGAGGTAGAAAGCCTCTGGGTTCCACCTCCCAGTGCCACCAAAAAAAGAAAGAAAGAAAGAAAACTAACAAAATAACAAGATAGCGACCCCTGTGGAAGCCTGCGCTGAGCTCAGGAACTCCTGAATCACTACACCGGCTTAGTGTTCTTATTCTGGAGACATATTAAGAACAAAAGTGAAGGGACCTGAAGTGCTCCATCCAGGGAAGGGACTGTCGTAAGGAGTGAATCATGAAAATAATAGAACAGGCGACAAGTAGGTTGAAATTTTAATTGCAATTTGATGTGCGTGCTGCCTCTGTCAACATTGTGTACATATGTGTACATACGTGAGAACACCAACGTCTACCTCAGTATCCTGTGTGAGGAACAGGGAGTGGGAAGGGAGCCGGCGGGAGCCCACCAAGGGCTGTGTGCATGTATGTCAGTGTCGCTCTGAATCACATCATGATGAGAGGCTATAATGCACCAATAAGTGTAAATTTTTTTTTTCCTGTGGGTCTGGGATGGAACCAGGGGCATTCGACCTCTGAGCTACACCCCTTGCCCTATTTTTTATTCCTTTTTTTTTTTTTTTGGTGATACTGGGGGTGGCACCCAGGGGCTTTTCTGCTCTGGGCTACATTCCCAGACTTATTTATTTTTTTTTTATATTTTATTTGGAAACAGGGTCTCACTAAGTTGCTGAGGGCCTCACTACGTAGCTGAGGCTGGCATCAAACTTGTGTGATCCTCCTGTCTCAGCTTCCCAAGTGCGGGGATTACAAGCATGCGCCACCACGCCCAGTGCTAATAAGTGTAAAAATTTGAAAAATAAAAATTTTAGAAATGTAGCCGGGCGTGGTGGTGTACCCTTGTAATCCCAGTACTTGGGAGGCTGTGACAGGAGGATCTAGGGTTCACAGACAGGCTCAGCTACTTAGTGAGGCCCTTGACAACTTAGTGAGACTCTGTTTCAAGCTCAGAGTTAGAATGCTCCTGAGTTTCATCCCCGATATTGTGGAAAAAATTTAAAAAATAAAAAGATGTACCTATGGAAAAAGTTTGGATTTCATTAAGATTAAATAAAGAAGAAGAAAATATCTGGCACCAAATATAAATTCTGAGTTGGAATTTAAAAATAGGTGTGTTAGAGCCGGGTGTGGTGGTGCATGCTTGTAATCCCAGCATTTGGGAGGCTGAGACTGGAGGATCACGGTTCGCTGACAGCCTCAGCTACTTAGTGAGGCCAACCTAGTGAGACCCTGTCTCAAAATAAAGAATAAAAAAAATAGGGCAGAGGGTGTAGCTCGGAGGTCAAATGGCCCTGAGTTCCATCCCCAGACCCTCAAAAAAATAAATAAATAAAAAATAAAAATAGGTGTGTTAGAGCTCCCCTCCAAATGGAAGAAAAAATGTTTTTAAGAGCTTCCTTGGAATGCCCCCTAAGAATGTAAGATTTGAAGCATCCCGGGGCGCTGTTGCACGTAGCTTTTAAGGGGTACAGACTCTAGACCCAGATGCCCTGTGTTCAAATCCCAAATCACAACTTGTGAGCTGGATGACTCTGCACAAGTTTTTATTTTTGTTTTTTGCTTTCTTTTTGTCTCTGTGCCTGGTTACTTCAGATGGAATACGGGATACCTATTCTGTTTGGGTTTTATGAGAATTCAGCAAGATGACACACGCAAGCAGGCAATAAATATTGGTTCCTATTGCAATGAGCACCCTCTTTTGTGTTGCTGCAATTTATGGCCTATGAAATGCCACGAGAGACTATTTGATAGTTTCCTAACAAGACCGGGAGGCTGAGGAATTGCTGGTGTGTCTGTGGCCCTTTAAGAGTGACAGTGGGGAAGGAATCTTGTCTTCCTCAAAATGTTCTTGCATGTTTGAAAGGTGATGAGTTTGAGCATGAATGTGGTTTAATCTGATGATGAATGATTTTATTATCAACTCATATTCTTTTTATGCAAAACATAAGATGTGTGTGTGTGTGTGTGTGTGTGTGTGTGTGTGTGTGTGTGTGTTGTGGATTGAACCCAGGGACATTCTACCTCTGAGCTACACCTTTAGCCTTTTTTACTTTTTATTTTCAATCAGGGTCTCGCTAGGTAACTGAGAGTTTCACTACATTGCTGAGTCTGTCCTCACACCTGCACTCCTCCTGTCTCAGCCTCCCAAGTATTAGGATTACAGCTGTGTGCCACCATGCATGGCTCTTTCTCACCTAAGAAGGTTGAAAGTTAAACTTGAAGTTAAGAAAGTTCAAGTGTGGTCACTTCTCATGTTTTCTGCTAATGAAGGTAAGCAATGCAGGAGTTACTCTACAAAGCTCAGACATGACAAAAGTAGCATGCCCACAGTAACCTACCTACCTACGTGAGATGTTCACAAACTATTAGATAAGCAACGATAACCAGGTAATGATTCACCTATCAGAAGAAAGCAGCTGGAGATACTTTAAAACAATAGAGGAATGGAGTTAGAACACAATAAACCAAAGGGTTAACCGATATTATCTCTGGGTGAAGAAATTTTATGAGTTTTTTTCTTTCTTTTTTTTAACTTTTCTTTCCTTTCTTACTTTCTACGTATTTTATATATTTGTCAACCTGGGATTCTGAAGGATGAGAAAATGAATTAATTTCAGATCATCTAGCTTATCTTGGCAGAAGTTTGATCTCTTCCTTCATTGACTATGCTTTTTCCATTACTTAGTGTTTTACGGCTGTTATCTCTCCAGGAAGGAACCCTCATCTTTTACGTGTCAGTCATCAAAATTCCCCGACAATAAAATTGCCAATTTGAAAAACAATACCTATTTAGAAAACTGCTAAGGAATGTCCTCTGACGTGTTCATTAACTTACCTGGGAAAATCATTGAATTTCTCTACAAAGACGGGGAGCAGGTTGTGATATTCTTTGTGTTTATATTTTTTGGTATCACATTTATATTTTGTTGGTATCTCACAGAAAGAAACATAATTGAGCTGGGCAGTTAAAATGAAAAATTTAACGCTTGGCGTGGTGGCGCACGCTTGTAATCCCTGCGCTTGGGAGGCAGAGACAGGAGGATCGCGCAGGATCGAAGCCAGCCGCGCTGGCGTAAGAGACCCTGTTTCAAAAATATAAAATAGGTCTGGGAGTGTAGCCCGGAGGTAAAAGGGCTTCCAGGAACCCCAGTACCACCAAAAAAAAAAAAAAAAAAAAGAAAAATTTAGGTTACATCTGAGGCCCCAAAATATCATCAGGAACTTTTAAAGACCTGGTAATATGGTTTCTTTTTTCTTTCTTTCTTTCTTTCTTTCTTTCTTTCTTTCTTTCTTTCTTTCTTCCTTCCTTTCTTTCTTTCTTTTTTCTTTTTCTTTCTTTTTTTTTTTGTAAGCTATGTATCAGGTAAAGAAGACTTCCAGGCAATATCTTCCTGGGTGTCTACAGTCTGGATACTAAAGACCATTTCTGTAGTCCTATTACCTCCATAATTTGGTCTGTATCAGTGAGATACTTTTCAGTAGATGAATGTGAAGGTCCTCCAATGGTTTATCTCTTAGAGGATTTGTGCTTCTCAAATGTGTCTGCACCATTTTACTAATATGAATTGATAATGCACCTTTCCACTTCGTGAAAAAGTAAGACATAGCAGGCATAGTGGCACATGCCAGTTATCCAAGTACTTGGGAGGCTGAGACAGGAGGATTCCAAGTTTGAAATAGACCCTCAAAATTCATCTTATCTATCTCATTGCTTTGAGGAATACTGTCCTTGACCTAGCCAAGAGAGTCGGATGCATGCACTGTGGATAAGTCCTGTAAAGTAGCTAAGTTGCTTCACTCTACCAGTAACACATGCAAGTAATTATTATCATTCATTGCTAATGTTTGGCTTTATAAATGACTTTAATTCTCCCTTCTGTAATATAAGCAAACTTTTTTTTTTACTTGTCTTCAATAGAGATAATAGGCTTTTGTCCAAAGCTCTGTATATTGCGACATGCTTAGAGTTCTGTAGAGCTCAGTTACTTCTCAATAGTACTTTTTTTCATGTACAGAATCCCCACTCATTTTACTTTTATTTAATAACCAAATTTCCCAATACTTGAGCCACTAGTGCTTCACTCTTTTAACACTTCTTTTTCCATCTCGGGTTTACTTTTAAGTTAAAAAGTCCAAAGTGTGATCGTTGTGGGACAGAACTATTACAACCTTAGTTGTGACACATACCAAAATTCTACAGGCAAATTCTCAGAGTCACACTAAAAGTTAACAATAAATATTTGGATTCTGGATGAGCTGTTACAGTGGTCAGATATCACTGTGTCCCACAAAGTCTAGCACTCCCAGAAATAGAGGGTTTAAATACATCCTGTAGCCAGGTGCGGTGGTACAGGCTTTTATTTCCAGTGCTTGGGAGGCTGAGACAGGAGGACTACAGATTCATGGCCAGCATCAGCAACTTAGTGAGGCTCTCTACAACCTAGTGAGACCCTGTTTCAAATATATATATATATATATATATATATATATATATATATATATATATATGGTATAGCTCAGAGGTTCAATCCTCAGTACCAAATTAAAAAAAGAGAGAGAGAAAGAATAGGTAGTAATATCTAATATAGATGGTAATATCTAATATCCAGTCTGCCATTCTGGGGTGTATGAAGGAGATGGAAGAGGCAGAAGGTTAAAGGAGTGGAGAGGAAGAAAAGGAGGAACACGAAAGTGGCCACTGACCCAAGCAAGACAGCAAAAGGATGGGAGATGATATTTGGATGTGACAATTGGAAAATCCATTGAAACTAAGGGCATTTCAGTACTTGGGAGGCTAAGACAAGAGGATCACATGTTCAAGGACAGCCTCAGCAACGTAGTGAGGTCTTCTGCAACTTAGTGAGATCTTGTCTCAAAATAAAATAAATAATTAAAATCGGACTGGGTGTGTTGCTGGATAGTAGAATGCCCCTGGGTTTAATCTCCAGTACAGAAAAGAAAAGAAAAGAAAAGAGGAAAGGAAAAGAAAAAAGAAAAAAAGGAAAGGAAAAGAAAAAAGAAAAAAAGGAAAGGAAAGGAGAGAAATGCTAATAACAAACACTTCTTACAATATGTATCAGGTGTAGGTACATTGGGTGTATTAGCCTCCACAATAATATTAGGTGAGCATTTCTATTGCTATTTCCCTGTTTAGAAAACTGAAGATCAGAAAGGTCACATGACAGTCCCAGGTTTTGCAGCTCCTAAGTGGCGGGGCTGACTCAGCCCAGCGTTCTGGCTTTAGGACCGAGCTCTTGGCCAGTGGGCTGTGTTCGCTGGCTGGGGCTGGAGTACTGCTTGGATATTTGTAGAATACTTTTCAAGGGGACTATTTCTCTGAGAGCTGATGCCTCCTCTGAAACCCAGCTGTGTTCTCTGCAGGAAACAATCAGGTAGGTTTTCCCTTTTTAAGCTGTATTCAAAGGCACATCAAGGCTCCAGAATTACATTTTGTTTCCTGTTCTCCAGGCGTATATAGGAATGGCAGAGGCAGAAGAAAAGGAAGGGGTTGGGAGGAACATCATCTCGCTTTAAATATTTCCTCTATGAATGAGATATTTTGTCTGAATAAAAAGAAATAAAACAGAATGAAGACAATAAAAACAATAATTTGCACGATTTGAAAGGCCAGCTTTCTAAGCCACGCTAAAAGGAAAATAAAGAAGCCAAGTTCATCCAAGGACACAAAAAGCAGCCAGGAGCCATAAGAACATAGCCGCCCACCAAGGTCACGAGCAACTCGGACACTGAAGAAAGTTTCTCCTATGCGCTAGGAGAGAACTGTCAAACCCAGGAAATTGGGAGGTGGGGGAGAGTAAGGGCTGGTCTGTGACTTAGCCGGGTTAAAGTCCAAGACAGTCTTCCAGCGACTTCCAGGTAAAGTAGAACAAGAAAAAGATGCTGAATTGGTGCCGCAGTGGTTTTACCATGGGTAAGCCGCACTTTAGGCTCAAATGTATTGATATAAATTTTAGTTTTTCCATGTTGGGAAAAAAAGAACTAACTTTTATTAACTACACATGTTTCTTTTTTCTTTTTCTTTCTTTCTTTTTTCCCCCCTTTTCTTTTATATTGGTGAAAGTTTTACTTCCAATGAAAACTAGGGGTTAAAATCTACGGAATGGCTCTCTAATATTCTCGACAATTTTGCCTGCTTATGAAACTTATTTTTCTTGGTAGAAATGCGCCAAGGACTCAGATGTAATTAGATTTTTATCTAGAGATTTGAAACTCAAATGGAATTTATGAACACGATCGGGACTGTGTCCCAAGAGGATCAGCAACTCTGGCCATTTCAGGGATTAATACAGACCAAGACCTTGCAATTCTGTAATAGTGGACCCGCATCCATCATCAAGGCAGATAAAAAATCCTCTTAGTTGTGTAGCAATGTACTGTGCAAGCAAAAGGTATAGACAGTAATGTCCGAAGAGCCTTAAATTGGCTTATAAAGTTACAGATAGATATATTATATATATTATATTGCATAATATATATATTATATGAAGTTTTTTATATATTGTTATAAAAGTTATAATTTAAAAATAGGAGGATGAGAGTAATGGAACTCACATGCCAGATGTGGTGGTGCACACCTGTAAGCTCAGTACTTGGGAAGCTGAGACAGAAAGGTTGCAGGTTCAAGGCCAATCTTGGCAACTTAGTGAGGCCATCAGCCACTTGGTGAGATCCTATTTCAAAATAAAAAATAAAATGGGACTGGGGGTGTAGCTCAGATATAGAATGCCCTGAGGTTCAATTGCCAGTAGCGCGCGCGCACACACGTACCATACTGAACTATCTAATCATCCATCCAAACCAAGATTTCAAATTTTCCCATGGCCTAAAAATATGTCAAAGAGTTTGTTGTTTCCTCCAAACCCCATCAGTAATTGGCTAACACCACCACCACCACCATCCCTTTCCTAATTAGGAAGAACTGAGCTCTCCCCCAAGCCTGGGCCCTATGGTCTCAGACTTACCTATTGGGTGGCAGAATACCAGATACTCTTTGGCTGTAGGCTGAATTTTCACACCCCAAGTAGCTAAACACTAGCTGAGAATATAACTCTGGCCCTCAGCAGAGCTATTTTCTGCACATCCACGGTGCATAGAAAGTTAGAGCAATGCTTTGCTGAAAATCTTTAGTGTATTTTTACCTGAACCATATGTTAGTTTCCTAGTCTATTCTCAGCCTCCACATTCCCATTGCTCCCCAGGCACCATGGTCCCATCTGTCCACGACGCCGACCTTCGGCAGTGACCTAATGAATTAGAATTAGACCACTTCACTCCTCTACAGACAGGGCACCTGATGGTTCTGTTGCCTCCTGGAAAATCTGATGTTTGGCAAAGCTCAAAGTCAGTCAATATCTCACCCCAGCCGATATCTTGATTTGCTTTTAACATTTCTCCCCATGTACCCTGAAGGAAGCACACCTCCTCCCACCTCTTTGACAACTTTTGAAGTCCAACTCACAACCATCTTTTCTATGAACACTTGACAGTACTCTTCAGACAGAAAAAAATACATAGTTCTTTATGTTTTTATCCGATTATTTATTCATATATTGAACAGTTATTCACTGAACGTGTACCGTGAGCCACATACTGTTCTAGACACTGAGAGTACATCATCAAACAAAACCTACCAAGTCCATACCTTCCTGGGGCTTACATGTGAGTGCAAATATGTCTGAGGACAATGAGGTTGGGTGTGATTGTGCACTCCTGTAATTCTAGGACTTGGGAGGCTTAAACAGGAGGGTTGAAGGTTCCAGGCAAGCCAAAAAAGAATGGAAACCAAAGTACCAAACTAATGCATGCATATATTGTTCATAGCTGCACAATTCACCATTGCCAAACTATGGAACCAGCCAAGATGTCCATAAACAGATGAATGGATTACAAAACTATGGGATATGTACATGATAGAATTTTACTCACCCATAAAGAAGAAAACAAATATGTTACTTACAGAAAAATGGAAAGAATTGGAGAACATTATGCTAAGTGAGACTAGTCAGTTACAAAAAGTAAAAATTTAGATGCTCTTTGTAATATGTGGAAGATGGGGGGGCGGGAGAAAGGGTCATAGAAGGAACTCTAGACGAAGAAGGAGAAACTCTAGACAAGCAAATAAGGCACCTAACTGAGGGGACGAGAGGGGAAAGAGGAAAATGTCCTAATGTTCATGATGTACATTCACAAACATTAGCAATCAATCCCTAAGCCAAACGTGAGAAGGAGGGAGGAGGAAGGGGTTGGGGTGGGAACTGGCTAAGGGATAATTGGGAGGTATGTGCACCTATGTCTCTACCATCTAATACTCCATTAAGATGTATGACCACAATGCATCAATAACAAAATTTTAAAAAGAGAGTAAAAGTGAATGGATAAAGGAAGTGGGGCAGGGCTCCTGAGCACTCCCATGAGGCTGAGAATGGAAAGCCAGACCATTGAGCTTGCTTCGGGCTCCTGTCTCTGGGCTGATCAGGGTCTGTTCCGGTTAGGTGTTCATCTTATCTCCCTCGCCAAATCATCAGCTCTTCAGATACAGAGCTGGCGGTCAGTCTTCAACTTCCAGAACCCCAGCAAAATGCCTAATCCATAGTTACTGAGTGACCGTAGAAGAAGCCCTATTGCCGTATCAGATAACAATACTGCCCTCCCATCCTGGAGCCGCCGTGGGCCTCTCAGAGTCATGGGGAATTCGAGCACGGCATTCTGCTCCCACATATGCTGAGCACGGGGACTGTTCTTAGCCATGCTAAACGGATATTCAGTTAATAAACACCTGAACAGGGATAGTTAATAAATACCTTAGGAGACTCAAGCAACTAAGGGTTTTCCCCAGCCTCATCACAAAAATAACCTGTCCTTTTTCTCCAAAATAACAATAGATCTTTTCATCTGGGGGTTGACAAATGCCACAGAGACAAGTTTCAAACAAAGAACAATTGCCCACAGCCAGCGATCATCCCCAGCCTCGTTAGCAGACAGGTAATGTGAGGTAGACGCAGGTCAAACAGGCCCAAAGGGCACAGATCTGAGCTCCTGTCCTGGAGCTGCCCATGTATCATCTATTAGATCTGGTCACCCATTCACCTTTGAACAAAGCACAAAGAAGGTCAGTATACTAAACACAATTTATTACTCTACCTGAACCTCCCTAAAATGAAATCACATTTTCCCAAGTTTTCTGTATTGATAATACACTTGCTTCTCTCTATTTTTAATGTTCTATAAAGAATTTAAGAAGGCATATAGTTTAACATGTTTCCCCCGAAGAAGGAACAAGACAGCAAATATCTTGCAAGTCCCCCAAATTTCCCCCAAGGTTCTGAAGCCATCATGTATAACTCTGTTTGCAATGACCCATCTCCCTTTTGACTTTTACTCTGCAGAAGTGAAGTTTCCATCGTAATTCTTCCCAAACAGGTGAAGAAAGGGGGCTGGGGGGATTTCCATAGCCACCCCATGAGACATAATCGTTGCCAGATGCCAAATTTTGTGAGTCAAGAGCAGACTTATATGCCATAAAAATGAGTGATTTATTTATTATAGGCCTCTAATTAACAAAATATGGCTTTAACATACAGCCAACAGCATGTATCCACTGGCGTGCACATAAAATATGGCTAGCAAATTGAAAGTAGCATAAGGGCTAAATCACTGTAATTTTCACCACATTAAGAAGCCTAACTTGAGTTTTGCATTACATCTCCCCAATGCCAGCCCTACAAGGAAATCAAATATGTAGCCAACAATAGCCTAGCCTGAAACTTTGACTCAAATGACCACTTAGGAAATTCATTCACTAAAATGACAGTCTGGGGACAGAGGACAGATGGGTTAACCTAGGAACGTATTATTCCTCCCTTGTCCGGGTAGAGGGTCAGGTGAATTCTTATTTCTTTTATTTTTTGAATATGATGATTGGAGCACTGTAATGTACATCATTATGTAGCTCAGAGTGATAGGGACGTCCGTGCACACGGCACTCGGTGAGCTTGCCCTGGGCTCCCTCCCTCTTTCTCCTCTTCTCCATCCATGATATTGAGGTTGGCATTAGTAATTTCTCAAATGTACGTGACTTCAGTGAAGGTGTTTTCGTAATTGGTTCTCCCTCTCCCTCACCAATCCAACCCTCCCTGGCCCTCCCTCTCTCCACTAGGGTTTCTCCTCCATCCCTCTTATGTTCTGATTACTCCCCAGCTTACGCATATGAGACAAAACATACGACCTTTCAAGTCCTGTGACTCACTTAACATAATATTCTCCAGGTCCGCCCATTTTTCTGCAAAAGACATAATTTTGTTCTCCTTTGTTGCTGAGTAGCATGCCATTGTGTGTAGAGCCCAAAATGTTGTAATCCATTCATCTGTCGATGGACACCCTAGGTTGATTCCATGGTTCGGTTCTTGGGAATCGCGCTGCTGTAAACATGGGTGTGTACATGTCACTGTAATATTCAAATTTCAGTCCCTTTTGGAAAGATAGCCAGGAGTGGCGTCGCTGAATCATACGGCAGATCCATTCCCAGTTTTCTGAGGAGTCTCCTCGCTGATCTCCTGATGAGCAGCTGCACTAATTTGCAATCCCACCGACATTTAGCACCGACAGAGTTCCTATTTCCCCACAATCTCACCGGCATTTAGCATTGTTTATATTCCCTATGATTGCCTTTATGGCTGGTGTTAGGTGAAATTTGGGGTAGTTTTGATTTGTATCTGTGAGTCAGGTGAATTATCACAACACCGGGCTTCGGTGCTCGTCCACTCTTCCTTCATGTTATTGTGATAATATTAATACTGATTAGAGTGGTGATAATGGGGTGCTGAGTACCACCAAGGATGAAGTTCTTCTGTGCAAGGTACCTTGACGATCAACTTACTGTTTGTTTGTTTTATCCACAATCGGCAGGAGGAATCATGGAAACTCCTGTCTAGAGAGAGGCAGAAAGGTCTCAGATGACAATCAGGGCCCACACTCCCCTATTCCCACATGTAGCATGGGCAGGCAGGATGGTTCTGAGATCACGCTGACCCTTCTGCTCTGGTCCGTAGGGGGGCAGCAGCTGTACCACCTACAAGCACAGCATCACGGCAGGAGAAGCGCTGCCCGCAGCTGCTGACCAGTGCTAATCTGTGCAGAGGGAGAATTAAAAATCACTGCCATTCAGCACAAGGACTGCTGTGCAGAGGACAGAGAGGATGGCCTGGCTTCTCAGCACCGGAGCTGCCTGCAGCCACGGGGGAACTGAAGATGATTAACCGGTCACACACAATCATGTTTCAGGGGTTTTGAAAGCTGCAGAGGCCCTGATTGTATCCAGTTGACCACAAGTGAGCTGGCTGCCTCCTCTCGAAGGTGTAAAGTCCGGAATGACCACGCCAGGAAAGTCGCCAGCATTAAGAGGTTGCTCTCTGAAGCCCTGCTTCAATGAATAAGGTCCCAAGACATTTATGTGCAGCCCTGTGCCCCTAGCTCCCCCCCCCCACACACACACACACAGACAGTCTTGCCAGCTGCAGGCGGAGTCTGAAAGTGAATAAACAAGATTCGATTCAGGAGAGACCAAGTCCTCCCTGGGCATCTTCGTTCCTAGACAGGGATGAGCGACTTTCCTGAGACGGGCACTGAGGATGGCCTATGAGAAGCCAACAAGCCTGAAAGCAAGGCAGAAGCTTCCTGGTACCAGAGACGACAAGGGTCTGACTTCTATTCATCTGTGAAAATACATGTATTCGAACCAGAGGGGCCGGGGGTAAATGAGCTCAATCAGGTATGCGAGACAGCACTATGTAATTTGCTGAAGCACTCAATTGTATGTTTCAGTGAACAATAAGTAGAAATCAATATTCTCATGTACTCTTTATTCTCCTATTCATACTCTCTCATTTTAATATTTATATTTTCTGTCTCTCTGTCTCCCTGTCTCTCTCTGTCTCTCTGTCTCTCTCCTCTCTCTCTCTCTCCCTCTCCCTCTGCCTCTCTATCTATTTTTCCATCTTTCGAACTCTAAATTACCATGTAGAAATTCTGGGTTTGGGGAAGCCACCAAGCTGTAAAGGCCACGTAAAAGTTCAAAGAGACAGAGAGAGGCATCAGAAAGACCTCGCTGTTCAGCCCCCAGCTGGGTGAGTCTTTCCAGCTAAAGAGTCAAAACACGTAAGTCACGGGACCTTTACAGGAGGGACCCCCAGCAAGAACCACCTACGTGACTCAGAGACAATAATAAAATGTCACTGTTATTCTAAGACGGTCGGTTTGGGATGGTTTATCCCCCACCCCACCCCAGCAATAAATAACTGGAATACAGTCTTCTTTAAAGAAAGGAGTAAAATGTGCCAGGAGACCTCTTTCTTCAAAGTACTTCCACTCTGTAGATATTCTTTGTCTAGAATCACCTTGATGTGTGAAGATAACAGGAGACTCCAAGTGAGAAATCTAACCCTGGAGGAGATTAATTCCTCCATCTTTACCTTGTTCTTTTCTGTCTAGAGTTGACCATGCTTTAGCAAACTTCAAAAATAAGTGTAGCCGGGCATCATCATCATTACTATTATTATTATTATTATTTTGAAGAAGGGTCTTACTAAGTTGCTGAAGATGTCCTTGAGCCTGTGGTCCTCCTGTCTCAGCCTCTCAAGTACTGGGATTCCAAGTGTAGTCCCTGTAGGATTCTTCTAAACTATCAATAATAACAAATGAATTTTGATCAACCATATGACTGGAAATAGTGAATTATCTTTTTAATTCTTTTCTGGTTTTTCAATCGAAAATAGTATTGCAAAATCAAATTTTTTTTATTTTTTTGCGGGTCTGGGGATGGAACCCAGGGGCATTCTATCTCCGAGCTACACCCTCTGCCCTATATTTTTATTCTTTATTTTGAAATGGAATCTCACTAAGTTGCGGAGGGCCTAAGTAGCTGAGGCTGTCCGCAAACCGCGATCCTCCTGTCTCAGCCTCCCGAATGCTGGGATTACAAGCGTGCGCCACCACGCCAGGCTGCAAAATCAATCTTTAAAAGAGGCACGCAATGAGAGTATTCAATATTAAATGTAGAAGTGGAATAGAAATGTCCAGCTGTGAAATTGTTAAAAACAGCCACTTGTTATTTGGCTGGACTGCATGACATTTGGAATTTTGTCAAACTTATAAAACTCGCAGTTTCTGTCCTTTCTTCCTCATTCTACATAAAGTTTCACTTTTGACCTTCAACAAAAAAATAATGTGAATAATAGATGAAAACTGCGTCTGTGTGCCGGGCGTGGTGGCGCACGCTTGTAATCCCTGCGCTTGGGAGGCTGAGACAGGAGGATCGCGCAGGTTCAAAGCCAGCCTTAGCCACCAAGTGAGGCTCTCAGCAACTCAGTGAGACCCTGTTTCCAAATAAAGTATAAAATAGGTCTGGGAGTATAGCCCAGAGGTAGAAAAGCCCCTGGGTTCTACCCCCAGTAACACACACACACACACACACACACACACACACACACACAATGTGTCTCTGTGGGGGGGGGTGCGTGCATGAGTGCGTGTGTGTGTGTGTGCGTGTGTGTGTGAGGTTGGGGTGTAGTGAGAATTGAATCAAAGGCTTCCTAACTCCTAGCTATGTTCCCAGCCCTTTTTATTTTCTTTATTTGGAAACAGGGTCTTAGTAGGTTGCTGAGGGTTTCAGTGAGTTATTGAGACTGGCCTCAAACTTTCAATCCTCCTTGTCTCAGTCTCCTCAGTGCTGGGATTACAGGTGTGCACCATGGCACCTAGCTCATAGATGAAAATCTTCACTCCTGATATGGATTCGGCAATGTTCTTGTTCATTATGCTTGTTGTAGCCAGTCTGTGTTATTATGGGAATGGTAACTCATTTCCAAAAATAAAATAAATGTAGACAAAAATGGTACTAGACATAATCCCTGCCCACTGAGGGAAGGGCAAAGGAGAGTAGTAACGCGGCATTTATATCAGAAACAATGTTATGCTCGAAAGACACCGGCCCTTTAAAATAAAATTAGGTCTAGGATATCTGTAGAAACAAACTGAGAACTGCGGAGTTGGAAGTTTTAGAGATTTGATTAAATAACCGTGTCCACCTATCATTTAAACAAACCTAGGTAAAAATCAAGCAAACGGCCTGGAGAAACTTGACCAAAAATAATGTTTTGGAGGGATTTTTATTAGGTTTTCTGGGAACTTTTTTAAAAGAGGAGAGGCTAGGGCTTTGGCTTCAGGCAGAATCTTCTCTTACAACCCAAGTGGGTGTTAGAGCTTCCCGTGGTGGTCTAAAAGCAGAGAGGGAGCCGGGCTTGGTGGTGTACGGTTGTAACCCCTGCATTTGGGAGGCTGAGACAGGAGGATGGCAGTTCTGGGACAGCCTCAACTATTTAGTGAGGCCCTTTGCAACTTAGTGAGACCCTGTTTCAAAATAAAGAGTAAAAAATAGGGTTGGGGGTGTAGCTCGGAGGTAGAATGCCCCTGGGTTCCATCCCCAGTACCGAAAAAAAGAGAAAAGAAATAAATAAAAGCAGAGAGGGGTAAAAATGAGAATAGTCTCAAGAGAAGTTATTATGGGCATGACAGTTCATTTGATAAATGCCTAGAGAGAAAAGGTATACTAATAATAATAATTAATAATAATAATAATAATAATAATAATAACAAATAATACTTCCAGAGAAAGTAGAAGCCTAACAATAGAGCTTATAAAAAGCTACATTCACACAACCAGGCTTGGTGGTGTACACTTATAATCCCAACATTTGGGAGGCTGAGACTGGAGGATCAGGGTTTGTGGACAGTCTCAGCTACTTAGTGAGGCCCTTTGCAACTCAGTGAGACCTTTTTTCAAAATAAAGAATAAAAAATAGGGAAGGAGGTATGCCTTAGAAGTCAAATGCTTCTGGCTTCCATCCCTAGATCTGCAAAAAAAAAAGAAGAAGAAAGAAGAAAGAAGAAAGAAGGAGAGAAGGAAAGAAAGAAAGAAAGAAAGAAAGAAAGAAAGAAAGAAAGAAAGAAAGAAAGAAAGAGGAAGGAAGGAAGGAAAGAAGGAAGGAAGGAAGGAAGGAAGGAAGGAAGGAAGGAAGGAAGGAAGGAAGGAAGGAAGAGGAAGGAAGGAAATAAAATAGAATAAAAATAGGTCTTGGGGTGTAGCTTGGAGTTAGAATGCCCCTGGGTTCAACCCCTAGTAACACACACACGCACACACACACACACACACACACACACACACACGCGCACACACACGCACACACACACACACACACACACACGCACAATTACATTCAGACTTATCAAAGTCAATCACTAAGTCAAACATAAGAAGGAGAGAGGAGGGAGGGAATGGGGTGGGAATTCGGAAGGGCTAAATGAGCGATGTGTGCATATGTGCCTCTGCCATCTTGTAGCCCATTAAGATGTGTGACTACAATTCACCAATAAAAATTATTTTAAAAAGTTTTCTTTTGATGCATGACTATTACATTCTTCACTAGAATATTGGGAGAAGCAATTTGGATTTAATAAGATGGATGGATAGCCCTGTCCTCTAAAACCTAGCATTACGATAGTGTCCTGACAAGTCAGAGTTCTCCCGAGGACAGAAAAGAAGAGGCCTTCACAGTAGCCCTGGGCAGCTTGGTCCCTCTACTACAAGAACGACTTGCACTCTTTATGCATAGCAGGAGCGCAGGGACTTCCAGATGGAATTCCTCCCTGGATACCAGTCTCTGTAGTCTTTTGTCTCTCCTCTCGTTAGGAAAAACAGTGAGCCTACAGGTGGATGGGCAGAAAGTTAGGGGATATAGATTGGCCTGACCCATGACAACTGTATGGCCTGGACCTGGTTCTTCTCAGAGCCTTCCTTGGGCCCAAAGACTTTCCCAGTCCTGTCCTCTCTGAAGTGTTTCCTCCTGTGACTCTGACTCAAGATTCCTCCCCAGTGAGCCAGGCCAGCGAGCATGCTGGCACAGTTCTGTAACCTGGAGGCTGAGACAGGAGGATCACAGGCTGAGGACAGCCTCAGGAAATTAGTGAGACTCTCAACAACCTAGCAGGACCCTGTTTCAAAACAAAAAATAGATAAGCCGGGCGTGGTGGTGCACACTTGTAATCCCAGCATTCAGGAGGCTGAGACAGGAGGATCCGGGTTCGCGGCCAGCCTCAGCTACTTAGTGAGGCCCTCCACAACTTAGTGAGTCCCTGTTTCAAAATAAAGAATAAAAAATAGGGCAGGGGGGTGTACCTGGGGGGTAGAATGCCCCTGGGTTCCATCCGCAGACCTGAAAATAAATAAATAAATAAATAAATAAATAAATAAATAAGGGCTGGGGACATTAGCTTGGAGGTTGAATGCCAGTGAATTCAATCCCCAGTACCAAATAAACAAACAAACAAACAAACAAACAAATAAGTGATTTCTTTTATTCTTCCAGTATCAGGCTTCCTCAAATCTACAATTAAATTAGGACTGCTCCCCCCATTTTTCTAACGACATCCTTTGAAACATTACCGGAATCGCGGGGAGCAGAAGACTGCTCTTTTAAAAACATGGTCAGCGTTTGCCACTCAGGTTCCTTTTCCGCTCATGATGGGCAAATACCAGCAGTGGCTCCTCCCACATCCTGTGACCTTGAAAGGTGGCTCCGTGACCTTGGAATTGGGCTTCACAGGCGCGCGCACCCAGCGAAGCCCACAAACAGGGTGGCTTCTCTGGTCCTCAGCCCTGAGCAGGACACAGATCGGCTGCCCAGAGTGTCTGGCCTGGGGATGGGGTTCTCAAGGATGCTGGGGGTTCGTCAGCCGCTGGGGAGGTGGCTTCCTCAGCAAGTGTGGACCCCCCCTCCCAGGTTCCTGGAGCTTCTCTCTCAACACTGAGCTCAGGGACAGAAGAGGAAGAGCCAGGACAAGCTGAAGATGAAGGAGTCAGGGCGCTGTCAGAGTGATATAGAAAAAGGATTACGAGGGTCGTTTAAAAGGATACAGGCCAGGCATGGTGGCCCATGCTTGTAATCCCAGTATTTGGGAGGCTGAGACGGGAGGATCACAGGTTCGAGACCAGCCTCAGCAACACCCCGGGGTTCAATCCCCAGTACCATACACACACAAGAAAACGATGCAGAGAAGACCTAAGTGGAGATAGAGGAGTGGGATGGGAAGGGAAGACGTAGAGAAGGAAAAAGAGGGACAATGAGTCAGAAAACCGGGAGAGAAAAGGAGCAACCAATACCAGGCAAATAAACACAAAATACTGGGGCGAATTTGAGGAGAGAGAAAGGGCAGTGGGGAGCCAGAGAAGGTGGGCGGGCCCTGTGCTGTGTACCCTGCTTTGATTTTGTGTATCGGCTTGGCTAGGCCGTGGGGCCTGTTTGATCAAATTCTTGTCTCGCTCCCTGTTGATGGGAGGTATTTCTTAGATGTGATTTATTTATTTATTTATTTATTTATTGTACTGGAGATTGAACCCAGGGTCATGCTGCTTCCACGCTATGCCCTCAGCCTTTTTTTTTGTTTTGTTTTAAATACAGGGTCTTCCTAGGTTGCTGAGAACCTCAACACGTTCCTGGGGCTGATCTTGAACCCACAGTGCTCCTGTCTCAGCCTCCCAAGTCCTGGGATTACGGATGTGCACCACCATGCCCGGCTTTAGATGTGATTTAAACATTTCAATCAGCAGACCTCTTTTTAAATTTATTTATTTATTTATTTATCTATCAATACTGGGGATTGAACCCAGGGGCATTCTACCTCCAAGCTACAGCCCCAGCCCTATTTTTTTTATTCTTTATTTTGAAACAGGGTCTCACCAAGTTGCAGAGGGCCTCACTGAGTAGTTGAGGCTGGCCGCAAACCTGCGATCCTCCTGTCTGGGCCTCCCAAGTACTGGGATTACAGGCGTGCGCCACCGACTTTGAGTAAAGCCTATGATCCTCCCTAATGTGGGTGGGCCTCGTTCAGTTAGTAGAAGGCTTTAGGATTATAAACTGAGGGTTTTTTTTTTTCTTAAGAAATAAGAAAATCTGCTCTCAGGCTGCAGTATAGAACCTCTGCCTGAGTTCCCTTTCCAGCCTGCCAAATGGATGTCGGACTTGTCAGAACTTTGAGTTGTCTGCGCCAATTCCCTAAAATAGACCTCTCTATGCGAATGCACTGCATCGTGTCCATTCTGACTCTGTAGACAGAACCCGAATGAAACATATAAGGGGCTTTTCACAACTGCCCAGCAAGAAAGGCACTGCTGGCTCTATCTTACAGAAAGAAAAGCTTTACAGAGCTCAGTTCCCCAGGAACCCACCGTAACCGCCTCAACATCTTCCATTTGTAAAGAAATAGGCAGTTATTCAAATCGAGCTCTTTCGGCCCTCCAAATCCACTGTATCCTAAAACTGGCAGAAGCTTCCGCTAGTCATGTCGCCCGTTTGAGGCATTTGAAACTTTTGAGGAATGTCACCTGGCAATATTTGGCCAGAGGGACAAACAGCTTCTTTCCATGATCCTGTGGCCTCTGGCGATGGTGTGATGCTGATTGTAAGTAGCCCGGCTGCCCAGGTGTTGGTAAAAGCTTCGGTTACTAAGGATGCCAGCTACATCCCAAAGCGAAGATTTAGGAAACCCAGCACAATGGGCTCCCCCGACAAGACCAGGGCTAAACGTCTGCTTTATTTACTTCTTTCTTTATGTTTTTGTTCTCTACTCTGACTGGCATTTTGTGGTCGATCTTAGGTCTTATTCATTGCAGTCTTCTTTATGCGCCTATTTGAGTCCTAAGTTTTACAAGACTGCAAACCCCACCACGAGCGTGATTTTGTTCCTGCATCTTGTCAGTGAGTGTGAACTCATGTTAAGCACACAACTGCAGGTCAGGTGTTTGGCAGGAGCCTGAGGAAGACAGGGGGTTAACCACCAACGGAAGCGCACCTCCAACAGCCGTCCTTGGCCCTCCAGTGATTCTAACCACGACCTTCAGGACACTGTGAAGGAGACGGTTTCCCGCACCTCCCTGATACCGCAGAGCTAATGTTTCGGAAGTAAAAACTGTTAGAACACCTGTATGTCTCATGTGGCTTTTGCTACCTACAAAGTAATCAATAGAATCGCATTGCTTCTTGGGGTATGTGTGTGTGTGTGTGTGTGTGTGTGTGTGTGTGTGTGTGTGTTTCTGTCAAAGGTAAGTGATTTTTTCTGCTCAAAACATTTTGATATTTTCAAGATTCAATACTGAATAAGTGTGTGTGTGTGTGTGTGTGTGTGAGCGCGCACATGTGTGTGTGTGACAGGAGGCATTCTACCTCCAAACTACACCCCCACCCTTTTTTAATTTTGTTTATTTTGAAACAGGGTCTCCTTAGGTTGCTGACAGTCTCACTACATCGCGAAGGCTGTCCTCGAAACTGCGATCTTCTTGTCTCAGCCTCCCAAGCACTGGGATTTCGGGCGCACACCACTGCGTCTGGCTTTCAACACTGTATATTTAATATCGAGTGTGTTCTTCTTAGACCTCTGCAACAAAGATTGTAGGAATTTGGGGAGGCAGCTGGGCGTGGCGGCACACACTCGTAATCCCAATACTTGGGAGGCTGAGACAGGAGGATCCAGGTTCTCGAACAGCCTCAGCTACTTAGTGAGGCCTTCTGCCATTTACTGAGACCTTGTTTCAAAATAAAGAATAAAAAAAAAAATAAACAGGACTGGGAATATAGCTCAGAGGTCGAATGCCCCTGGGTTCAATCTCCAGTCACACACACACTCTCCCAGTTTGGCCCACAGAGCCTCAGTTTTCCAATCTGAAAAATGAGGGTGGGGGATGATACTTATATTCCAGGTGGAAATGGTAGCTGAGAAAAGCTGTGAAATTCAGTCATTTTATGGAGCGCTCCAGGAGTCCCCAAACAAGGAATATCCAGGGTCAAGAAGTTCCTGGGGCAACAGGTTTGTGGCGTTGGGTTGCTACGCAGACGACCCCTCTGAGAGGCGGGGTGCAGGCAGGGCCCCAGGAGCAGGGGCCCTCCTTCCCAGTCCCTCTTCAAACACCGGGAAGTCTTGTCCACCTCTAACAAGTCAGCAAATCAACTCCAAAGTCGTCCATCGCCAGGCTGTGCCCGAAGAGAAGAGCGAAGATGTCACCTGTGCTGCTGGGAGCCTGACGAAGTATCAGGACAGAGTTAGGGAAGGCCTGGCTACACATCAGGCAGGATGCAGAGAGTGCGAAAGAGGGGCAGGCGAGGTTAATCAAAGGAAGGGAAGCGATGGTGTTCCAGAGCCATCCAAAAAGGCTGCGGGACATTTCCAACTGGGGATTATCAAAGACTAGAGAGATAACAAGAAGAGACAAAGTGCGTTCTACGCAGGACAAATATTTGGACCACACTAAGGCCGCGTAGGATATCATGAGCAACACTCCACCAGGGCTGTGGGACAAAATAATGATATTTGTTTGTTTGTTTGTTTGTTTGTTTGTTTTTGTGCTGAGGGTCTACCCAGGGTGCCAAGAATTTCAAATGCCCTTTCTCATCTCGAATTGCTACCTGGGATCTGAGTACCATCTCCATGCTCTCAGAGCAGACGACTAAGGCTCGGTGGGCCAAGCTGGGATTTCAACATGGCTTCAGATTCCAGAGACTATGTGCGTAGGGGCCACGCTGGGTTGTTTGCTATTCTGCTGGGAAATTCACAGGCGACTCAAGAGGCTATGCAAAACGTGTTGTTTTTAAAGAAAGTAGTCATGCAATGCAGTCAACATATCCGGCAGCGATTTGGCAAGTGACTTGGAGCAGGGAGAATGGAGTCCAGGATCTCTGACCTGGATGCTTTGGTGATGACAGCTGTGCAAGAGCAGCGAGAAAGGGAGAAAGGGAGGTTTGAAAGCGTTCCAGCAGGGCCTGGTGAGCATCTTGTCGTCCCAGCATTCAGGAGGCGGAGATCAGAGGATCAGGGTTCGCGGACAGGCTCAGCTGTAGGTACAATGCCTCTGGGTTCCATCCGAAAGAAAGAAAGAAAGAAAGAAAGAAAGAAAGAAAGAAAGAAAGAAAGAAAGAAAGAAAGAAAGAAGAAAGAAGGAAAGAAGGAAAGAAAGAAAGAAAGAAAGAAAGAAAGAAAGAAAGAAAGAAAGAAAGAAAGAAAGAAAGAAAGAAAGTCAAAGCATCCCGGCAGGGCCGGGTGGCATGTGCCTGCAATCCTAGTGCTCGGAGGCTGAGGCGGGGATAGCAGAATCACGGCCAGCCTCAGCAACTTAGGGAGACCCTGTTTCAAAACAGAAAATAAAATAGAGCTGGAGTGTAGCTCAGAGGTAGAATGTCCTTGGGTTCAACCTCCAGTACAAAAAAGAAAGAAGGAAGGAAGGAAGGAAGGAAGGAAGGAAGGAAGGAAGGAAGGAAGGAAGACTTTAGAGAAACAAAGGAGCGTTTTAGAGAGGGCCGGGATGTAGTCAGTGGCACAGCACTGCCCAGCATGTAAGGCTCTAGGTTCCATCCCAGAAAGGGCGAGAAGAGCCATTACAGAAGTGAGATCGCTAGGCCTAGTGATTTGAGAGGGAGAGAAAGGGAGAATGACCACCTGGGAGAGTGTGTGTTTGGTCCTTGGGGACAGGCACTCTCAGATTCACAAGCAGAGACCGTGAGTTTTCCAACTTTTTTTCTTTCCTCTAAAGTATGAATCTTAGCTGGGCATGGTGGCACAAGAGAGTCATCCTAGTACTTGGGAGGCTGGGACAGGAGGATCGCAGGTTCGAGGACAGCCTTGGCAAGTAGTGAGACTCTCGTCAACCTAGTGAGACCCTGTTTGTATGTCTCCACCATCTTTTATCCCATTAAGATGTATGACTACAAGGCCCCAATAAAAAAATTTTTAAAAATACAATAAAATAAAAATAAAACTGGGAGTGTAGCTCAGAGTAGAATGCCTCTGGGTTCAATCCCTACTGCCACAAAGATAATAAATAAATAAATAAATAAATAAATAAATAAATATCTTACAAGTTAGTAGATAAAAAAATAATCAGTTCTGAGCTGGGTGTGGTGGCGCACGCTTGTAATCCCAGCATTTGGGAGGCTGAGACAGGAGGATCACGGTTTGCGGCCAGCCTCAGCTACATAGTGAGGCCCTCTGAAACTCATTGAGACCCTGTTTCAAAATAAAGAATAAAAACTAGGGCTGGGGTGTAGCTCAGAGGTAGAATGCCCCTGGGTTCCATCCTCAGTATTGCAAAAAATAATAATAATAATAATTTCTTCTTCCTGTAAATCTCAAGAAGTATGCTAGGAGGTTTATCATGGGAATGTGCATAAGCACATTTTCTTCTCCAGAGCCTAGCTCCATCAACTATTTCTAGAAAACACTGTATATGGTTGGTAGTTGAGACTATGTTCTAAAAGATAAAGTAAATAAACCACAGAAACTTTTCAATCAACCTTTGGAAGATTTTACCCTTACTTTATTTCAAAAGAAAATTCCAAGCAGGATGTGGTGTGGTGCATGCCTGTGATCCCAGTACTGGGGAGTCTGAGACAAGAGGACCACAGGTTCAAGACCAGCGTCAGGAACTTAGTGAAACTAAGTTCAAATAAATATAAAATAGGGTTGGGAGCATAGCTCAGAGGCAGAATGTCCCTGGGTTCAATCTCTAGTACCAAAGAGGAGAGAGAGAGGGGAGAGAGAGAGAGAGAGAGAGAGAGAGAGAGAGAGAGACAGACAGACAGACAGACACGGAGAGAGAGACTTCCAGAGGCAGCGGTCATCATTGAGAAGGAAGCAGAATGTTTAGGATGCACAGTTGTCGAGAGAGACCTCGCAAGGCTGCCTTCTGATATTTGAGGTGGCTCTTGACCCCCACTTAGGACTTCAGTAAGTCTGTGTATTGAACAACGAATGAATGGGTTTGATCGTACAAACTGAAAAATCTTAGCAGTTCATATATATATTGCATGGGAGTTTGCTTAGCCACTGCGCCTAGTAACTTGATATGCCGACATGATTCATGTTCTTTTTCCAGAAGTCTTGGCTTTGCCTGCAAATCTCAACATTGAACACCTGAGGAAGAAGAAGAAAAAAAAAAATCCCGTTGGCAAAGCTTGCTTTTCATAGTGGGAGATTCCAAGCAGCCTTGCCAATATCCTGGGGGCCTGGTACCTTTCTGGCATTGCTATAACTCCCAGGTTCAACAAATTGCCAAAGCGCTATAAGCTTCTTATTAGCTGGCTGGATTCCTCCTGTCGTTCCAGCGGGCCGTCCTCCCCGCGCACTCGGCGGTGAGTCCAGTGGAGAATTCGTGTGCCTGCAAGTTCGCTCTGCAGCTGAGGAGCGCGGGCATTTCTGGGTTAGCCTGTGCTCTGTGATCTATGATCTACGATCTCCGCTCCTTCTTGCCTTTACTTTGAACTGAAATGCCGTGTTAAGCAACCCCACTAACTACCCACCAACCTAACAAGCTGAGACGTGAGCCTTCATTAGGTTACAACACTTGAGTTTTATCCCCGACTAACCAGTAGCACCAGTATTCCAACCGCAGAGCGGTGATAACCCAGATGACGTGCCCGGGACCCATTCCACAGGGCCAGAGGATGGAGTGGGACGGGAAGGCAGAAGGGTAAGCAAGCTGGGGAGAGCTAAACCAAAGAACCGGCCTTCGGTGGTGACTCCTCCTCGTTTACATCACCGGGATTGAAGTGGAGATCTGGCAGAGACTGAGTCCACTTCACCCCCGGAAAGGTCGATCTGATCCTTTGGGTCAAAATCCACTTTAGAAATTAAATTCCCAGCCAGGTGTGGTGGTCCATGCTTGTAATCCCAGGACTTAGGAGACTGAGACAGGAAGATCACAGGTTCCAGGCCGGCCTCAGCAACTCAGCGAAACCTTGTATCAAGATTAAAAAGAAAAATTAACAAAGTGGTTCGGTAGCTTAGAGGGATTTTTAGAATACTCATGCTTTCAATCCATAGTACCGCACCAAAAGAAAAATAAAATTAAATTCTCCATTTCAGGTAACTACCCTAATTCATAAATTAAAATCTGACTCTAACACCGGGCGTGGTGGTGCACGCTTGTAATCCCCGCGCTTGGGAGGCTGAGACAGGAGGATCGCATGGGTTCGAAGCCAGCCTCAGCTACTTAGTGAGGCTCTCAGCAACTTAGTGAGACCCTGTTTCCAAATAATATATATAATCTGGGAGTATAGCCTGGAGTTAGAAAGCCTCTGGGTTTCACCCCTAGTACCACCAAAAAAAAAAAAAAAAAAAAAAATCTGACTATTTTACTCTATTTTATTTTGTAATAACACAAAATTTTTTTATTTTGTAATAACACAAAATATTTATTTTGTAATAATACAAAATAAACATTGTAGTAGATTAGCTAACATAGTAACTTTCTCCAAATAAATTTCTTTCTTTTCTTTCGTGTGTGTGTGTGTGTGTGTGTGTGTGTGTGTGTGTGTGTTACTGGAATTGAACCCGGGCCATTCTACCTCTGAACTGTACTCCCAGTTGTTTTGTTTTGTTTTCAAACTTGGTCTCCCTAGATTGTTGAGAGTCGCATTAAGTTGCTAAGGCTGGCCTCAAACCTGCAATCCTTTCATCTCAGCCTCCCAATTACTGGAATTTGGAGCATGCACCACCACACCTGGCTCCCCAGGAATTTCTATATAACTTAAGAACTGTGTGACGATTCCATTATATGTCATGAACTGAGACTGCCCCATCAAAATGTATTTCTCCCTGAAAGTACCTTGCAAGCGATAATACACTGGATAATTATAAGCTAGATAACCATAACCTCTGTTCTGTTTTTCTTTGAAAACACACAAATATCCACAGTGCGCTAATTCTACTCTTTTCTTCAGGTATAAGAAGGTTTACGCCAGGAGACTGCGTGGTTAGTGTCTGTACACTATTTCTATTGATTTAAGCCTCCTACCCAGGATTAGAAGAAAACAATCATTTTATTAACTGCAGTCGAAGGGTTACGGAGAAAATCCGAGTCCACCGGATATCCCTAATTCCATTTTTCCTTCTTAGCAATGTTATCTTATTTCATCAGTCATTTTTCCTGGGCAAACAGGATCTTTCTCAGGGTGAGCAGAGGAGCGAAAGACGGACAGAAGAGAAGGGAAGAGAGGAGAGGGACGGGACGGTTCACCTGTGCCCGTGCGCGGGCAGGTGGGCTGCAGACGCACCCAGCATTTCCCACACCCAGCGCTTCAATCTGACAAGAGAATGGACTCTTTATAGTTGAATGTGTTTGTGACCCAAATTCACCCTGACTAGCTTCTCTGTCCTTGTCTGAAAAGGTGCTACTACTTGGGGAATGGAGACAGGCCCTCGATTACTGCCATCTGTCACCAGAGCTCTTCCTTCCAAAACCTCGAAAAGACAAAGATAAGCAAATGACCTTCTCAGAGTCTGTCCATCCCGGAGAGGACTTTCACAATTCAATCTTCTTTCTTTCTTTCTTTTTCTTTCTTTCTTTCTTTCTTTCTTTCTTTCTTTCTTTCTTTCTTTCTTTCTTCTTTCTCTCTTTCTTTCTTTCTTTCTTTCTTTCTTTCTTTCTTTCTTTCTTTCTTTCTTTCTTTCTTTCTTTTTTTCTGCAGAATTAGGGATTGAATTACCAGGCATTCTTCCTCCAAGTTACATCCCCAGCCCTAATTTTTATACTTTATTTTGTTTTTATTTATTTGTTGGTTTGTTTTTGTGGGACTGGGGTTGGAACCCAGGGGCATTCTACCTCTAAGCTACACCCTAAGCCCTTATTTTTATTCTTTCTTTTGAAACAGGGTCTCAGACTGGCTGCGAACCTGCGATCTTCCTGTCTCAGCCTCCCAAGCACTGGGATTACAAGCATACCCCACCATGCCCAGCCGGCCTTTTTAATTCCTTTTAATCACTTTATTTTGTTAGTAAAATAAATCTGCCGCTTCAGAGTTCCTATAGACTTTCTTATTTATGGTTCTGATTCCGCAAATAGATCCTGATAGAGCCATGTTACTTTTGCCAACTGTGTGCCAGACAGCAGCCAGAGACCATCCTCTCGGTGCCTCTGTCTCGGACACATTATTTCAGTCATTTTGTGGGAAAGAGTTCCTCCAACCTTAGCTACTCTCAGAAGCCCACATTTGATAGGAGGAAATAAGCTGAGCTAGGTGTGGGGGCGCGTGCCAGCATCTCAGTGTCTGGGGAATCTGAAACCGGACAATTGCGAGTTCGAGGTCAGCCTCCGCAACTCAGTGATGCTCTATTTCAAAAATTTTTTTTAAAAAGTTCAGACTGGGAATGTAGCTCAGAAATACAATGTCCCTGGGTAAAATCCCGGGGAGGGGGGAGAGAGAGAGAGAGAGAGAAAGAAAAAGAAGAAGGAGGAGGAGGAGGAGGAGGAGGAAGAGGAGGAGGAGGAGGAAAGAAAGGAAAGAAAGAAGGAAGGAAGGAAGGAAGGAAGGAAAGAAGGAAGGGAAAGAGGAGGGAACACCCTAAAATACACTAGTTGGGGTCAAACTAAAGTTTTTAGATTGTAAAGTTGGCCTAACCCACAACTACTGCCAAAAATCTAAAGTACAAGAAAACACTGAGGAATGGTTCCTGCTTACACACAACAGGAGGAAAGGCATCTCTCTTGTATCTTTCAATTCAAGGATCAGTTTGCATGCACCACTTTCTTAAAGAGCAGAGCAAGCCCCGTTGGAGATTTTTAAACAATAGTCAAAATAGTAAGCATCTTATTTATCCTAAGCATTACTGGAACCATGGGAAACCCATCAGTTTCCTTCAAAGGAACAGGAAACCCAGCTATTAAAATGAGGTCAGCATCCCAAGGCGACGTGCAATGTCCACGTTAAGGAACCCGGATGGGGTATGGCGACCCTGTAGTAATCTCCTCAACTTTTCTCTTAATCCAAAATGGTTTCAACATATTTTTAAAAAGAATATGTTGCACACTATTTTAGGTAAAAAAAAAATCCCCTTTTATATTTTTGAAAAAGGGTTTCAAAAAATAAAGTTTGAGCCAGGCATGGTGGCACACGCTTCTAATCCCAGTACTTTGGAGGCTGAGACAGGAGGATCGTAGGTTCGCAACCAGCCTTGGCTACTTAGTGATGAGGCCCTCTGCAACTTGGTGAGATCCCATTTCAAAATTAAAAGAATTTAAAAAATAGGGCTGGTGGTTTAGCTCAGAAGTAGAATGCCCCTGGGTTCAATCCCTAGTACTATATATATATATATATATATATATATATATATATATATATATATATACACACACACACACACACACACACACACACACACACACACACACACATTGGTGGCACTGGGGTTCCTGGAAACCCTTCTACCTCTGGGCTACACTCCCAGACCTATTTTTATATTTTTATTTGGAAACAGGGTCTCTTAAGCCAGCGAGGTGGCTTCGAACCTGCGCGATCCTCCTGTCTCCGCCTCCCAAGCGCAGGAATTACAAGCGTGCGCCACCAGGCCCGGCTAAAATATATATTTTGCACAAACCGTGGATAGGACTGGGAGGCAGTAGAAAGAATCGGGGGTCGCAAGATCATTGGAGACCTGGTTTCAAGCCTGTGGTCTCACATGTCAGATAATGAGCAAAAGAATCCCCATCTGAGCTCTGCAGAGGACTCATCTCTGTGGTTGCACAAATGAAGAATCTCTGTCTCTGGAGAACAGATTCCCGGACACCTCCGCTGGGCAAGGAAGACCCTCGTTGCTCTGCTTCCAGCTCGTCCTCCCAGGGCTCTGCACACGCAGAGAGAACCCTGAGATCCCTTCATTTATCTGTCAGGTGTACTGGCCTCCGTCTCTCCATTTATACCTGATGCAGTGATACGCGCTCCTCCTCCTTCCGCACACACAGTTTGGGTGTGGACTCGACTCCCCAAAGTGAAGTGAGCAGAGAGACACAGTATCTGGGCATCTCCTGCATGTGGCTGCCTTTCATCTGTAATTATTTAAATTGCAAGGCTTACCTGAAAGGTGAACCAGAGACTGAAAGGGTTAAAGGCAGTTATATCGGTTCTGTGCAAACAAAGTTAATGTGGCTTGGTGCAAGCCCAGATTAAATGCGATCGAGTGCTTCTGTATGGGGTGGGGAGGAAAAACAGAAAACCAACCAGGCAATCCCTTGGCAACCTTCTTAAAATAACTACCATTGTGTCGGATTAAAAAGCATTTGCTGAAGATTTTGTGAAGAATTAAGCTTATTTGTTATTCTCTTCTAACAGAAACCAGAATAAAAGCAAAGCTGTTAGTCAACATTGTCTTAGAAGATAAAGCTTTGGAGATAAGAGCATATCTGGGTCGTGGGAAGCCTCCGGTGACACTGATTGACAGCTCGCCTCAGAATTTCAACTGCAAACTTAACATTTCTGCTTTAACCTTTAACCTAGCCCCCAACTCCAGCTCGTGTGACTCGGTCACTGAGAAATGGTGTGTGCCAGCATCCTGTGGCTGGGTGCTGTCATCCTCCCAAGAGTTCAATTGTAGCCAGGCACAGTAGCACATGCCTATAATCCCGGTACTTGAGAGGCTGAACAGAAGGATGGCAAATTCGAGACCAGCCTCAGCAATGTCAGTGAGGCTCTTGGCAACCTAGGGAGGCCCTGTTTTTAAAAAAAAAAAAAAAAAAAAACCAGGCGTGGTGGCACACTCTTGTAATCCCCGTGCTTGGGAGGCTGAGACATGAGGATCGCACAGGTTCGAAGCCAGCCTCAGCTACTTAGTGAGGCTCTCAGCAACTTAGTGAGACCCTGTTTCCAAATAAAGTATAAAATGGGTCTGGGAGTATAGCCTGGAGGTAGAAAGCCTATGGGTTCTACCCCCAGTACCACCAAAATAAAAAAATAAAATGAAATGAAAAGGGGGCTGAAGGTATAGCTCAATGGTGAATGTTCCTGGATTTAATAACCAATATCAAAAGAAAAAATAAAAGTTGAGCAATTACCTCCCCAGTATATAATTTGTGAGACAGAAAAGGCAATAAATAAATAAATAAATAAATAAATAAATAAATAAATAAATTTGTCAGCAAGAGAGAAACAGAGTCCAGAATCTCCAGTGTTCTAGATTGTTTTGCTGTTTTGTTCCTGGGTCGTCTTCAAGACTTAATTACTTCCTTACTACACAATAATATGATTCAGGACAATTTCCCACAGCAGAGACCCCAGACCAGACCAGAAACCCAGCCTCATGGTCAATGTGCCCCGATTAGGACCCCCAGAGCCTGGGGAACGTTCCCCTCGAAGGCCAGAAGGATTTACTTCAGACAGCTTGGATCGCTGTATTTCCCACAGGGCTAGCTGAACATACTTTATGGAGCATAGTTTCTGGAAGAGGAGATAAACAGTTTACCTACCCAGGCGCAATGCAGCACATCTGTAATCTGCAGCACTTAGGAGGCTGAGACAGGAGGGTCACAGGTTAGAGGCCAGCCTCAGCAATTTAGCAAGACGTTCAGCAATTTAGCAAGATCCTGTTTTAAAATTTTTATAAAAAGTCTGGGAGCCAGGCGTGGTGGCGCACGCTTGTAATCCCCGCGCTTGGGAGGCAGAGACAGGAGGATCGCGCAGGTTCGAAGCCAGCTGCACGCGCTGGCTTAGGAGACCCTGTTTCCAAATAAAAAATGTAAAAATAGGTCTGGGAGTGTAGCCCAGAGGTAGAAGGGTTTCCAGGAACCCCAGTACCACCAAAAATAAATAAATAAATAAATAAATAAATAAATAAATAAATGAAGTCTGGGAGTATAGCTCAGAGGTAGGATACCTCTGGGTTCAATCTCTATTACCACCCCTTCCCCCCCCCCAGAAAAATCACAATTCACTGTATGTTTCTCATTCCAATTTTCCTATCAACCCAGTCTCTGGCAGAGGGCCATCTTGTCATTGCAGTCCTGCCGGACACCCGGCTCATAGCTCTCTACACTGTAGGGGAGAAAAGTTCTGATAATTTTCTCCCCCATCATAAGGTCACAGCCAATGCTCCTATAAGAAGACAGGTTAACCAAATATAAAATCATAAGCATTTATTTAATAAGTTTCACACGACACAGGAGTCTTCAGAAATAAAGACCAGAAGACCCAGGAAAAAATTATGCATTTTATGCTAAGGTTCCATAAAGAGTAGATAGCCAAGTAGAAATATAATCCCAGGACTTCGGAGGCTGAGACTGAAGGATCACAGGTTAGAGGGCAGCCTCAGCAATGTAGGAAGACGCTCGGCAACCCAGCAAAACGCTGCTTCGAAATAAAAAAAAAATAAAATAAAATAGGACTGGGAATGTAGCTTAGAGATAGGATGCCGCTGGGTACCATCCCAGGTACCAAAAAGAAAAAGAAAAAGAAAGAAAGGAAAGAAAGGCGTTTGCTCACAAAGGGTATGATGTAATCGTCCGAAGCAGGAAGCTAGAGAGGCCTGTCTGAACAGATTCTTCTGTCTGTGCAACCTCTGCTCCTGGGGGGCAGGTGGGACCCCTGGAATGAGGGTCTGTGACGTACTACCAGACAAAGGTCGATCAGGGACTGTGTCTATGGTGAGCTGCAACATTCCATGCTTAAACAAGACTCTCCAGAGCCAAGCCAAGGCGCCCTGGGCTCTGCCGTGGCGTCGCCCTGGGTTAGCTAAGGGTCTCTGCGCTGCGGTTCGTTTCCCCATCTGTCATGCGGGGATGCGCGGACAGGAAGCCCTTTGCCGAGCTCTTTGTCCGCAGCTGTCCCAGCTGGAGGGCCAGCTCTTCACACAGCTACCTGCCTGTCCCGTGCAAAGGATCCCTTGTTTGCACACTCATCCTCAAGAGGAAAACAGAACAATCGCCCGGCTCATAAGCAAACACCTTAAGTAGCAGCGCTCAGCACTTGCCAGCTCGGCCAGACTCGAGAAAGAAAGGCCCACAAAAGAAGACGGACAGGCCAGGCCAGGGCTCCTGCCAGGACACCCAGGCAACCAAGGAAGACAGATGTCACAGAGATCAGGACTGGGGACTCCTGGGCCTGGACAGACCGTGCGCAGGGCAGTGGGGACGCACATGAGAGTGGGAGGATCCTGGTGAAATGTTCTGCTGTCGTTTGGTTTTTGTTTTCCTTTGCATATATCGAGGGCCAGAGGCATGGACCTGGACTTTTAAATACATGTATATTATATACACACATACATATATGTGTGTATATATATATATATCATATACATACAACATGTGAATTATATATTATATATAATATATATAATTTCCCTCAAGTGAGAGAAAGATTTTGACCTACATAAAGAATCAGATATATTAACTTAGTGGGACCCTGTTTCAAAATAAACGCTAAAAAATTGGGATAGGACTGGAAGTATAGTTCAGAGGTAGAATGTCCCTGGGTTCAATCCCCAGGACAAAGAAAGAAAGAAAGATAGAAAGAAAGGAAGGAAGGGTGGGTCAAATATAGATTCCAGAGTTTTAACTATATATAAAATACATATTATATTATTTATTTTATGACCTATTGTATACTTACTATATGTTATTATGGAATATATCATATTTAAATAAAAAAGATTGTGTGTGTGCACACGTGTTCTACGGGGTATTGAACCCAGGAGCCATTCTGCCTCAGAGCTTCGTCCCAAAGCCCTTTTTATTTATTTTTGTCTGTTTGTTTTGAAACAGGCTCTCTCTGCGTTACTGCAAGTCTCAATAAATTGCTGAGGCTGGTCTCCAGCCTGCGATCCTTCTGTCTCAGCCTCCCAAGTACTGCGATTACAGGTGTGTGCCACCCCCAGTGGGGTTTGTTTTGTTTTGTTGCCTGTGGGAATTCACCTGGGCTAGTGGTGCTTTATTTGGTCAATTTTTGAGATCGACAGTATGTTCTGGCCTTAATAATAGCACTTTTTTCTTTTTTCTTTTATTTATTTATTTATTTATTTATTTATTTATTTATTTATTTATTTTGGTGGTTCTGGTGGAACCCAGAGGCTTTCTACCTCTGGGCTATACTCCCGGACCTACTTTATATTTTATTTGGAAACAGGGTCTCACTAAGTTGCCGAGAGCCTCACTTAGTAGCTGAGGCTGGCTTCGAACCCGCGCGATCCTCCTGTCTCAGCCTCCCAAGCGCGGAGATTACAAGCATGCGCCACCACGCCCAGCTGGCTCTTTCTTATTTTTAATTGGTGATGGTAGCCATGCATCTTGATGGGTACAAGATGGAAAAGGCATCCGTGCACACATCACTCGTTTAGCCTTTCCTCATGTAACAACACTTTTAATTGCTATAACTTTCTACCTAACACTATTCTAAATCTTGTAGATCAGTTGATATTCAAAGAGGGAAGGGAAACATTGTGATGTATCGTAAAGATTCAGACGCAAGCCAGGCGTGGCGGCAGGTGCTTTTCATCCCAGTACTTGGGAGGCTGAGACAGGAGGATCGCAGGTTTGCAGCCGGCCTCAAGTATTTAGTGAGACCTTGTTTCAAAATGAAAAACAAAATAAGGCTTGGGGTGGATTTAGAGGTAGAACGCCTCTGGGTTCAATCCCCAGTGTCACACACACACACACAAAAAGACAGGAGGAAGGAAGGAAGAGAGGGAAGGAAAGAAGGAAGGAAGGAAGGAAGGAAGGAAGGAAGGAAGGAAGGAAGGAAGGAAGGAAGGAAGGGAAGGAAAGAAGGAAGGAAAGAAGGAAAGAAGAAAGATATAAACTATGAGCTCCCAATTAAGCTTGTGAACCCTGACATCCAACCAGCTACAACCTCCAGACAACTATTACCTTCTATTTTTGAGATAAATAAATATCTCAGTATTCCTCAGAACACATGAAAACATGCTGGACAGAAAGAGCACTGTATTTCATCCTTGTAGGATTCTAGATGAACAATCCTATAGCCTGAAAATCATTAGAGCTACATAGAAACAGAGTCTTAGAAAGAGAAGCCACTAAAGAGGCCATTGAATACCACCCTGGAATTCAATGCTTGCAATGAATAATGCTTGCAAGGTCCCGTATAAGTGGCCCTTCCATCTTCTAGAATACCTGTAACCATGGCGACCTCATAGCCTCTCCGTAGCCCATCCTATACTCAAGACATTTTTAAAATTTGTAAAGCTATATGATTATCAAGCTAAAGCAGGCCTCTCTAATACTTTCTTTTTTTCTTTTTTCTGATGGTACTACGGATTAAACCCAAATACATTCTGCCTCCGAACGAAACCCCCATTCCTATCTTATTTTTAGTTTGAAACAGGGTCTCACTAGGTTGATGAGAGTCTCACTACCTGCGGAGGCTGTCCTTGAACCTGCGATCCTCCCGTCTCAATCTCTCAAGTACTGGGATTACAAGCGTGCGCCACCATGCCCGTCTCATTCTTTCTAGTTTTGTCCTCTGGAAACACACAGGGCTCTGGGCTCTCGGAGAAACTTCCAGCAATCTATTCTCCAGGAACTGCTTATAAGTGACTGCAGTCAAGAAGTCCATGGAGAACCAGAGTTTCTTTGTATGTCAGTCCTACCAGGAGCAAACTCTTGTCGAAACCTGTAAAGAATTACTCTTCAAAGCAGATCAGAGCCACTCACAACTTACCAACAATAGTTTGTTTAGTGATAAGAACAAAGTGCCAGCAACTGAGTTAAAAAAAAAAGATCAGAAAAAAAAGACTGATTACATATAATCACAGATGTTGAACTATTGCTGGCCTAGATCTAATCTTAATATAATGAGTATTGTTACAAGAGATAAAGATAACAATAATAACAATAATTTTATTTATAAACCATTTTCTAGCCAATGTGCTTGGGGCATTGCATGATCCTTTGCAATGATTAAAAAACATCAAAAGAATAAAACACCAGATTTCCTTCAGATATAAAATGAAGTCCTGCTGGGAGAGCCAGGGACTGATATTTGAAGTGCAGAAAAATGACACTAGGTAGCAGAGAACACCAGAGAATGATCCTTTCTGGTGTTTTTCTACTCTAGTTACTATGGGAAAAAGCTCAGAAATTATGCCATTTCTCCTCCTCTTCCTCCTCCTCTTCCTCCTCCTCCTCCTCCTCCTCCTCCTCTTCTTCCTCCTCCTCCTCCTCTTCCTCCTCCTCCTCTTCCTCCTCCTCCTCCTCCTCCTCTTCCTCCTCCTCCTCCTCCTTCTCCTCCTCTTCCTTCTCCTTCTTCTCCTCCTCCTCTTCCTCCTCCTCCTCCTTCTTCTCTTTGTGTATGGGTGGGAGGGATACTTAAGATTAAACTCAGGAACATCCTAATTTCGAACTACCCAGGCCCTTTATTTACTTACTCACTGAGTTTGTTTGAAACAAGGTCTTGCTAAGCTGCTGAGACGCCAGTGTGCTGCTGTGCCTGCCCTCCATCGCAACCCCTCTGTCTCAGCCTCCCAAGCTCCGGGACTGGGCGTGCATCACCACACCCGGCTCGCTACATCTTCTAATGAGTCTATTTCCTACCCAATATTCACTCTAGTTTCTCCTGTTTAGGTTAAATTTTCTTTCTTAAATCAAAATCTTATTTTTCTGTCTATTCAACCAAATCTACATGACAAACAAGTTTGCCCTTAAAGAAAAAAAACAAGCCAATAGAAAACACAGGACTAATTAAACTACTTCTCCTATATTGGGGTTTTGATGTCCTCATCTATTTGGGCTGCATAATCAATGACATTTAAGAAAAGAAAATGTGGTCAATGACCAACCATTAGGCCCATATAACTGTAATTTCCAACCTTTCAGCCATCAAGATATCCTCTCCTTTTGAGTTTTGCAAACACCACAAACTCCCTCCTCCCTGAAAAAAAAAAAAAAAAAAAAAGATGAGGATGGTGTGAAAAGTGCTGTTGGTTACCTACACCGCAACCATTTCCTCCCCCTCCCTTCTTCCTTGAGAACAGAACACTATTTTTGTCCAAGGGTCAGAGGTCATAGTCTCTCTCCCTCTCCAGAGAGAAGGTGGTAAGTCTAAGGCATGACCATTCTCCCTTTTACCAGGAGTATAGTTGGTCCCAAATATGGAATCCAGCTCTGGCCAAGAGGCGCAACAGAAAGTCTTCTAGAGCCTGCCCAGGACAACTCTGCCCTCTTGGTATGCCTCAGACTAGATGCGGATGTGATCTTTGGAACCAGGGAGGCTCTCTTGGGATGATGAGATTCTGAACCAAAAGACCAAGCTAACAGCCCAGTTTCAAGGTAGTGAAATAGATGGAGTCACTGGCTCCTTGGGGCATCGATCAGGCCGTGCCTGAAGCTGCCCTACATTGCTTCTCTGGTGATATGAGATCATTTCTCCTCCTTGTTTCAATCAACTTAATCCAGCAATCTTGCAATTGAAGCTAACAACATCCTAATCAACTCAAAAGTCATCTTTTCCTGTAGTTTTGATAAAACCAAAATGAACTCTACACTTTGGGGATTCTTATTTTTCGAAAACATTTTTACACAACTGAAAACACTTGAAAACTTGGAAACCAATTGTCACCTAGGTCTAATGTAGGAGCCTAATACCTACCATGCACATTAACACATATCCTATTCACTAATTTCCATAATTACATGGAAGATGAGTATTATTTAATTTTATAGACTAAAGAGAACCAGAAAAATCAAGAGATTTACTTAAGATCACACAGTTTAAAAGTATTAGACTCAGGATTTGAAATTATTGGTTTTTGCTGGGCGTGGTGGCACACGCTTGTAATCCCATCATTCAGGAGGCTGAGAACAGAGGGGCACGGTTCACTGACAGCCTCAAACTCAGTGAGACCTGGTTTCAAAATAAAGAATAATAATAAAAAAAAATAGGGCAGGGAGTATAGCTCGGAAGTCGAATGCCCCTGAGTTCTATCACCAGACCCACCCCCCCACCAAAAAAAATTATTGTTTTTTTTTTTGGGGGGGTGGTTTGTGGTACTGGGAATAGAACTCAGGGACATTCTACCTCCGAGCTACACCCCCAGCCCTATATTTTATTTTTGAATTTTGAAACAGGGTCTCACTGAGTTGCAAAGAACCTCACTAAGTAGCTGAGGCTGGCCACAAACCATGATCCTCCAGTCTCAGCCTCCCAAATGCTGGGATTACAAGTGTGAACCACCAGGCCCGGCTTTTGGGACATTTTTAGTCTTTAAATTCCAGTTCTCCTCTCATTCCATCAAGATGCATTTACTGGATTCGTATTCCTGGCTATGTTTCTAAACTGAATATTGATAATTATCTTAATCTGCTTTAGTTCCTGTTGACTGACCATGGAGTGATACTGAAACTCCGGTTCAACTACTCCACCAACGTGATTTTTTTTTTTTTCTTGGTAGTACTGGAGACTGTACCCAGGGTCAATTCTAGCTCCAAGCTACACCTTCAGCCTTATTTTTTGTTCTTTATTTTGAAATAGAGTCTCACTAAGTTGCTGAGAGCCTCACTAAGTAGCTGAGGCTGGCTTTGAACCTGTGCGATCCTCCTGTCTCAGCCTCCCAAGTACTGAGATTATAAGCTTGCGCTACCACGCCTGGCTTCTCTTACTTTTTTTTTTTTTTTTTTTTTTTGTGTGTGTGTGTGTGTGTGTGTGTGGTGCTGGGGATGGAACCCACGGGCATTCAACCTCTGAGCTACACCCCCAGCCCTATTTTTCATTCTTTATTTTGAAACAGGGTCTCATTGAATTGTAAGGGCCTCATTAAGTAGCTGAGGCTGGCCGCAAACCATGATCCTCCTGTCTCAGCCTTCCAGGTACTGGGATTATAAGTGTGTGCCACCACACTCTCCTTGAATATTTTTACTTTATAAGATCTCTAAAATAAATTCTAGCCCACCATCATATTTTTTTAACTGCATGATCCTTTGAGAACTTGAACTTGTTGTGTGTGTGTGTGTGTTCTATGTGTGTGTGTGTGTGTTGTGTGTTGTTTGTGTGTGTATAATACTGGAGATTGAACCCAGGAGCATACTACCTATGAACTATACACCAGCTCCATTTTATTTTATTTTTATTTATTTATTTTTGTGGTACTGGAGTTCCTGGAAACCCTTCTGCCTCCGGGCTACACTCCTAGACCTATTTTATACATTTTATTTGGAAACAGGGTCTCTCAAACCTGCAAGGCTGGCTTAGAACCTGCGCGATCCTCCTGTCTCCGCCTCTTCAACAAATGGTGTTGGCAAAACTGGTTAACCATATGCAGAAAATTGGAAATTAATCCCACTTTCTCACCCTGTACAAAAGTCAACTCAAGATGGATCAAAGACCTAGAAATCAAACCAGAGACCTTGAAGCTCCTTGAAGAGGGCATAGGTCCAACACTGCAAAACATAGGCACAGACAAACACTTTCTCAACAAGACCCCAAAGGCACAACAAATTAAAAGGCTCAATACATGGGATTGCATGAAACCGAAGAGCTGCTGTTCAACAAAAGAAACTCTCAAGAACCTCAATTGAGAGCAAACAGAATGGGAAAAGATTTTTGCCTCCTACCCCTCCGATAGAGGACTAATATCTAGAATATACAGAGAACTCAAGAAACTTAACACTAAGAAAACAAAACATCCAGTAACAAAATGGGCAAATGAACTAAATAGACACTTCACAAAAGAAGAAATTCAAATGGCCAATAAATGCTTGAAAAAATGCTCAACATCACTGGCAATCAGAGAGATGCAAATCAAAACTACCCTGAGATTCCACCTAACTCCAACTAGAATGGCAATCACTCAAAACACAAACAACAATAGATGCTGGCGAGGATGTGGAGAAGTGGGAACTCTAAGACATTGTTGGTGGGATTGCAAATTAGTGCAACCACTTTGGAAAACAGTATGGAGAATCCTCAGAAGAATGGGAACAAATCTACCATTTGATCTGGCAATACCACTTCTGGGTATCTACCCAAACGAAAAGAAACCAAACTACCAAACTAATGCATGTGTATCTATGTCCACAGCTGCACAATTCACCATAAGCAAACTATGGAACCAGCCAAGATGTCCATCAACAGATGAATGGATTACAAAACTGTGGGATATGTACACAATGGAATTTTACTCAGCCATAAAAAAAAAATCTATTACATCATTTTCAGGGAAATGGATGGAACTGGAGGACATTATGCTAAGTGAGATTAGTCAGTCACAAAAAATAAGAAATCAGATGCTTTCCCTAATATGTGAGAGTTAGGGAGAAATGGGTCATAGGAGGAAGTCTAGATGAAAAAGAAAATCCTATGGAGGAGCAAACAAGACAACCTAAAGGAGGAGAAAGGGGGTGGGGGAGGAAAATCTCTAAAACACACAATGTACTTAAACATATCGAAGTCAATCACTAAGCCAAGCAAGGGAAGGAGGGACGGGGAGGGAATGGGGTGGGAATTGGGTAGGGGTTAAATCAGCGATGTGTGCATGTCTCTACACACAAGCTTTTTACCCCAATATGATGTATATGATGTATATGATGTATAATGCACCAATAAAAAAAAAATAGGTCTGGGAGCAGCGCCCGTAGGTAGAAGGGTTTCCAGGAACCCCAGTACCACCAAAAAAATAAAAAAGGCTGTGTTCATAAAATTTACCTCCAACATTTTAACTGATAATGTTGTTCACAGAAATAAGGTAGGTATGTGTTAGACTTCACGCTAGGATTCATAGCTTCTTAGTCCATTAGTGGTGTTAAAAATTATAGAAAAAAACTCAAACCCATAATAAAGTTAGATATGCAGAGAATTTTGCAGCATCATGTCACTATAATAGTCTTTTACGTTTTTAATAATTAAAAGCTGAAATGATGAGCCGGGCGTGGTGGCGCACACTTGTAATCCCTGCGCTTGGGAGGCGGAGACAGGAGGATCGCGCAGGTTCGAAGCCAGCCGCGCTGGCTTAAGAGACCCTGTTTCCCCCCCAAAAAAAGGCTGAAGTGATGAAATATGATTAAAAGTAGTGGACATGAAATATAGAAGTGTAGTAACATTGCTTTTTATTAAAATAAGTTGATCTTCCCTCATTACTTTTAGAGAACATTAAAGATGCAGGTTTATTCAGTGAAGATGAGAGACATAGTTATTGTAGGCGGCATATCTCAGATGCCTGTACCTGGGATGGATGGAAGCTGATAGTACGCCAGGTTCATTCCCATCTTGCACAGTGCCTTTCAATATGCACTTAATTTATATATTTTCTTTTTTTTTTTTTTTTTTGTGGTACTAGGGATTGAACTCAGGGGCATTCTACCTTAGAGCTATATCCCTGGCCTAATTTTTTAAAAATTTAAACTAAGTTACTGCTCATTGCTGGCTTTGAACCTGTGATTCTCCTGTCTCAGTCTCCCAAGTACTAAGATTATACCCTCACACCCTACTAACTACCCATTTTCACTGAAGGACTATATATTGAATGCAACATATATTGTAATTAAAATCAGCAAACCATTTTATATGTTCTTTCTTGTATTTTTTTTTTTTGCTAGTCTAAATTTCCACTAATTTTGAATGTTAATAATGAAGAAGAAAAAAAAAAAAGAAAATATCGATTTTTAAGCATGCTAGCCAGAGCTGGACACGGTAGCGCACACCTGGAATCCCTGTACTTGAGAGGCTGAGACAGGAGGGTTGCAGGTTCCAGGCTGGCCTCAGACAGTGAGGCCCTGCTTCCAAATAAAAATGAAATCGGGCTGGAAGGTGTAGCTCAGAGGCAGAATGTGCCCTGGGTTCCATCCCTAGCTGCACATTAATGAATGAATAAATAAATAAACAAACAAGTAGGTTAATTCGGGGGATGCCAATTAATATACAAGTAAAAATATAAGAATGTAGTTGAACAAGTGGAGGGGGGTCAGCTGGAGAGAAAAGCTGACATTTTGCACGCAGATCACCCCAATGTGTATGTGGAGAAGAGAATTATGGAGGGCAGAGGCGATCAGGAAGGCTCCCCATGATCAGGAAAGCTCCCCACGATCAGGAAGGCTCCCCACGATCAGGAAAGCTCCCCACGATCAGGAAAGCTCCCCACGATCAGGAAGGCTCCCCACGATCAGGAAGGCTCCCCATGATCAGGAAAGCTCCCGCAGAGGTTCCCGGGCCTTGAAATGGTCTTCATTCACCTACGTTAGAAATATCTCTGCTGGGTGTGGTGGCACAGGCCTATAATCCCAGTACTTAGGAGGCTGAGACAGGAGGACCACAGGTTCGAGATCAGCCTCAGCAACTTAGAGAGCCTCTCAGCAATCTAGTGAGACCCTGTTTCAAAGAAAAAAAATAAAAATAAAAGGCGCTGAGTGTATAGCTTGGAGGTAGAATGATCCTGGTTTTGAGCTCTGGTTTAGAAAAAAAAGGGGAAAGAAAGGAAGGGAGGGAAGAGAGAGAGAGAGAGAAGGAGAGAGAAGAGAGAGAGAGAACATTGACATAACTAACAACTAACTTTTAAAAAAATTTTTGGTGGTACTGGAGGTGGAACCCAGAGCATTGCTGGCCACCAACCTGGGCTCTTCCTGCCTCAGCCTTCCAAGTACTGAGATTACAAGCGTGCGCCACCACGCCTGGCTCTAAATTATTTCTGAATCTACTTTTTTACTTAAACTGCATCGAGTGGTAGTGCTACAGATGAGAGCCTAGGGAAACCACCAATAGTTAATATTTTCCAAAGATCGGCTGGGTGTTGATCATTTCTCTTAATCTTTCATTGTGGAGATTATCCAAAATTCTATTCTTAGAACAACCACGCAGTGTTCCGGTGACCTTCAAACAGTGTGTTTTACACAGAGGAGAAGAAGACGGAGCTGAAGACAAAGGTCAATGATTCCAAAGAGAAGACGGAACTGTTGGCTGAGGTCTCTTTGGGGATTGTGCTTTCCTATGGGCTTGGCGTCATGGGACCCTGGAACCTGAAAATTATGATTTAAAACAAATTCACAGGTAAAAAAAAAAAAATTAAAAATTGCATTTCACTTTACCTGTCCACCAGGCAAACAGTTGCAGAGTCAAGTCTAAAACTCGGCTCCAGTAAACTGCTAACCCTGGACACGGTGACCCTGCCCTTCCTCCCGGTGCCAAGCCAGTCGTTGGTCACCCGCTTCTCAAGGGCCCCTGCGCTGTTTATTTTCCCTTGTTCTTATCACAGAGGTGGATGGTATTCGATGTTTCTTTTTAGCGGGTATGAGGTAAGCAGAGGTCAACCCCGTGTCAAACAGAGATGGAGAAAGGGAGATAGCAGATACGGTTACAGTGCAAACCCAAGCGCCAGCAAAGTAAAAACAAAAAAAGACACTGCAAAACCCATAGAAACCGAAGTGATGGTCGAGAGGCCACTTTCTAAGATAGGAGTCAAGCCCAGAGCTTCCGGCAAAAGGGCTCTGACGTAGTGAGCTGACAGAGGTGAACGCTTGGCCAGGAACCCCTGCCTCTCAGTTGTGGGGGTCGGCCTAGCGCACCTTCTTCAGCCGCAATTAAAACTGAGAGATGTTGAAAACAAAATCTAGAAAAACCCTATAATGACCAAGCTTTCATCTTTTCTTATGTGTAGTGTGTGTGTGTGTGTGTGTGTGTGTGTGTGTGTGTGTTACTAAGAATTAAACCCAGGAGCATTCTACCTCCAAACTACACCCTCAGCAACTTTTTATTTTTATTTTTTTTGAAACAGGGTCCTGCTAGGTTGCTGAGAGACTTGGTACATTGTGGAGGCTGTCCTCCAGACCCACGATCCTCCCGTCTTCTCAGCCTCCCATGTACTGAGATTACAGGACTGCGCCCACCTCAGCTATGGTGGTGCACACTTGCAATCCCAGTACTTGGCTGAGACAGGAGAATTGCGGGTTAGTGGCCGGCCTCAGCTATTTAGTGAGGCCTGCTTCAAAATAAAAAACAAAAAATAAGACTGGGGCTGTAGCTCAGAGGTAAAATGCCCCTGGGTTCCATTCCCAGTGTCTCAAATATATATATATTTGAGATATACACACATATACATATACATATACATACATATATGTATATATACATATATATATTTGAGATTAAATTGCTTCATAAATATATATATTTATGGAGTAATTTAATTAAAATATTTTCACTTACATGTTTTTATTCATTTATTGTAATGGAAGAAAAGAGTAAATCATACAGATCACATCAAGTCAGGATGTGATTCAATTTGTGAAGATAGTGTATTTAAAAATGTATACTTTTACTGGTGCAATGTAATCATACATCATAGAGTCAACGTGATGCACATACGCACAAGTCGTGTGGGTATTTCTCTCTGTATGCCTCCCAGATAAAGCTTATTAAATTATAAAGCGTTAAGTGCTTTTGGTGGTAAAATGTTATACACCAATAAAAGACAGACACGGACCAGATCCAGCCTCTTTCCAGTGGTGGGACTGCATTGCTTCACAGGAACACCTAACACAGCACTTATAAAAAATCAGACTGCAAATGAGGGTCCTGGTGCACACCTGTAATCCCAGCACTCGGGAGGCTGAGACAGGAGGATCGCAGGTTTGTGGGCAGCCTCAGCTACTTACTTAGTGAGGCCCTTTGCAACTCGGTGAGACGCTGTTTCCAAATAAGGACTAAAAAATAGGGCTGGGGTGGAGCTCGCAGGTAGAATGCCCCTGGGTTTCACACCTAGTGCTGCAAAAATAATAAATAAATAAATAAATAAATAAATAAATAAGAAATAAATAAACAAACAAACAAACATAAAGGGCTGAGGGTATAGATTGTAGGTAGAATGTCTTTGAGTGCAATCCCCAGTACCACACACACAAAAAAAAGATAGATAAAATAAAATTCTTGCTCAGAGGAGACAAGTTGCAGTCAGGTTTTAGACCGTGGTAAATAGAATCTTTAACTCAATTATTACTGTTTGATCAGAGCTAAGGAATCTCCCTTCTTGCCTTAGAAGACCAACCCTGCAGGCCTTCCAACTCTGAATGTCCACGGTGCTTTTCTGGTGAGAGTCACTGGTACCCCACCCCAAAAGGCCTCTGGAATGCCAATTTTAAGGCTTCTCTTGGCAAACTCCACAGAGAAACAGTTTTCACTTACATGGGCATCTATTTGCAGTTTTGCAGGACAAACAAAATACACAGAGAATAAATGGGGGGGGGGGTAAGTGTCCAAGTATTGTCTCCCAAGGTCCACTCATTTTGACAAAAGCCAACATCCAGCCACCCCAGCATCCTACAGTCAGATGCAAATGTGTGCCCTGTTCTAACACAGGAATTGGGTTCAGATTAAAGACTGAAACTGATAGCACTGGCTCTGTCTGCCTCTAGGGCAGCTTAGTGCCTGGTGGGTTCTGAAATTTTTGACATTTTTACTACTAACTCCCCAGCTATTGGGTAAACAAGGGGTAATTACTATAGCAACGCCCAGGGTAAGTTGTTAAAAGGAAAATCACCCAATCAGCTATTGGCAGCTGTCATGGTTAAGGGTGGGGCTCTGAGCTCTAAATTAATACATGCCATTCTGAAAATTAAAAGTCGCCTTGGAGGAAGCAGGGGATACTTAGCGAATAATAGCACTGAATGAATCAGACACAGATCTAATCTTACGCTTTCTACTAAGTCAGGAAGGGCCAAAAGCTTTGTTCTAGAAGACGGTGTAGACATGATCTATTCCAAGTGCTGGTTTTTAAGAAGAACGAACCAGAGGCTCAGAGGAGATATAAACACCTGTGAGTTGCAAGATGGGGTTTCCTGGCTTTTTCCCAGGGGCTGTGAATCATCGTGGCCTTCATTTAGTATTTAGTATTTATTTACTTATTTATTTATGTAGTGGTACTGGGGATTGAATCCAGGGGCATTCTACCTCTGAGCTACACCCCATCATTGGGATTTGCATTTGTTTAGAGGTGTTCGGGGTATTAACAGAGAGGCCCCTGTGTACTTGGTTACCTTTGTTGGCTGGCCAAATAGCTCTGGATCTGACGTGCAGAGCACCTCGTTTCTATACTTTACACTCACTTTTAGAGTTTAAGACTCAATAAAAGTTCACATCAAATGTGTAAAATTGAGGTAAGAATTAGATATTTGTGAGTCAGGGATGGTGGCGTATGACTACAATCTCCCTACTTGGGAGGCTGAGACAGGTGGCTGGCAGGTTTGAGGACAGCCTCAACAACTTAGTGAGACTCCGTTTCAAAATAAAAAATAAAATAGAGCTTGCCGGACGTGGTGGCGCACACTTGTAATCCCCGCGCTTGGGAAGGGATCGCGCTGGTTTGAAGCCAGCCTCGCTGGCTTAAGAGACCCTGTTTCCAAATAAAAAAAATATAAAATAGGTCTGGGAGTGTAGCCCGGAGGTAGAAGGGCTTCGAGGAACCCCAGTACCACCAGTAAATAAATAAGTTAATTAATTAATTAATTAATTAATTAAATAGAGCTAGGGTTACAGCTCAGAGGTAGAATGTCTGAGTTCAATCCCTAGTAACACACACACACACACACACACACACACACACACTCACACTCACACATACACACACAGAATTGGATATTCACTCTGTGAATATCTAGTCTGATAACTATCTAGTCTGACAGTCTGATTGATTTTACAAGATGGAAGAGACAGAAAAAGTAATTTGGATCAATGCGCACATCATATTACGACGTGGTCTTCAATGCATGTTCTCTTGTGCTTCTTAGGTTTATAAGTGATTTTGTTTAAGTTATGGAAATTACCTATTATGCACTTAGGTAACCAGTCCCACAGAGGGCTAGTACAAACTTGTAATTATTGGAGGGCTCAGCATCCCTATAAGCGTGTTCCAAGAGAGAAAAGAGGGGTTCCTTACTCAAATAATTTTAGTAAATGCTGAATTCAATAAATAAATAGGCTTCTTAACTATTCCCAGAGCCTCGGTATGTTTTTTGTTTGTTTGTTTGTTTGTTTTTGGTTTTTGTTTTTTTGTTTTTTGAGGGTCTGGGAGTAGAACCCAGGGGCATTCGACCTCCAAGCTATACCTCCTGCCCAATTTTTTATTCTTTATTTTGAAACCCAGTCTCACTGAGTTGCAGAGGGCCTCACTAAGTAGCTGGAGCTGTCCACGAACCATGATGCTCCAGTCTCAGCCTCCCAAATGCTGGGATTACAAGCGTGCACCACCACGCCCAGCTCTCGGTATGTTAATGTCAGGTATTATCTCACAAGATTAAGGCTCTTCAATAAAACAGTAATAATAACAATAAAAATAAAGATCGTGCTTGGGCTCTTAACTCTGCACCCAGTAGTCTACTAAGCACTTCATACTATATCGCATTTCACCTTTCCAAATGACCCTAGACCAGAGCCCCCACTGTAGCCCCATTTCTCAGAGAAGCAGAGACTTCAGGAAGCTAGGCAGTGAGCGGAAGTCTCATGGCCAACAAGTCGTAGGATTGGAATTCAAAGCACTCTGGATCCAGAAATTATACAGCTGACTGCTCAATTATGTGTCTCTGTCTGTCTGCTTTAATCAAATCAGAAAACAGGCCCTGCTTCAGCCAATTCTTGCTGAGTTTTGACAACAGCAATTGCTTTGAACTACAGAGAAGAGAAAAGAGGGAAAAGGGGGAGAAGGAAGGAGAAGAGGAGGCATCGTGTGGCTTACGAAGAACCAAATAACTAGACAGGGCATTACTGCAAAACGTGCACCAGACAATTCATTCCCTTATGGCAAGATGGTTAAAAAAAGAATTTGCTTCTATCATGCACATGTATATACCAAGTTCATCTTTCTGTGATAAGGTGAGAAGAAGGAGGAAGAGGAGGCAGAGAAGGAGGATGAGGAGGAGGAGGAGGAGGAAGAGGAGGAGGAGGAGGAAGAGGAAGAGAAGGAGGAGGAGGAGGAGGAGAAGGAGGAGGAGGAAGAGGAAGAGGAGAAAAAGGAGGAGGAGGAGAAGGAGGAAGAGGAGGAAAAGGAGGAGGAGGAGGAAGAGGAGGATGAAGAGGAAGAAGAAGAGTTGGGTTATTTTGTGCAAATATTTCACATTGCCAAGGTGACCAGCATGATCATCCCAGCCACAAAACTAGCACCAACCACAGGGTGCCAAGGGACACTCGAGAGGTAGATTCCAAAGTGAAACTAAAAATTTCAAGACATACCGGAGAAAGGATGAAGGCTGTAAGCGCACATTACAAAAAAAGAAGACTGTCATAAAAAAAATTTAACTTCAAGTGAAGCAAAAGATGTTTCGAACATCCATATCCCCTATAGAGCTAGTCCCCCAGCGACAAGCCCATAAATGAAATTGCCGATGAAATAGAAAAACGCTGCCTAGTACGATTTAATTGAGTTTCCTGGAGGGGTGAGCTGAAATCAGCCAGCTTTTCCAGACTGGGGGAAGGAATTTGAATCCTGCAAAAATGCCCAGTGGAATAAACTGGCAGGAAGTCCTCTTCGGCATGTTAATATGACCAGAGCTTCTTTAAAGCCTCAGATGCTTCTTCAGGGGAACAGGAGCATGCAGAAATTGAGAAACAGGAGTGCTCCCCTGCCGAATCTTTTTTTTTTTCTCCACCTATTTGAAATTATTTCTACTGCTCACCAAAAGTTTTGCATTCCTGGCCTACCTAGTCAACTGCGCTAGCTTGTCCATTAAAGGACAGAAGAGAGGGGAAGAGGTAACCCCCTAGGGCTAAAACCCCCAGCAATCCTCTACCCCAGGACACAGGAGGCTCCAGCAGGCCCCACCAAGCCAAGGGTCATCTTTGATCAGAGCACAGACACCAAACAGGGATTTTCTGCCTGCTGATATTGTGATTTAAAAGCCCATTTTATTTCTCATCGCAGCCTGGAATCAGTGATTTAGACAAACCAGAGAAAGACTTAAGGTTTTCTTTCAGCCATTCATTCAAGAAAATTCTGAGAGGCTAACCCCAGAGCACCAGGGTCCCAGGGACCGGCCATTCACTGGCTGTAGCTGGTGAATACCAGTTTGGTTGATGACAGGCTGAATTAGACAGCCTGGTGTGGTTATTGGGAGACTGGAGGATTTCAGAGAAACTCTGGACTCCCTATCTGAACCCAGATCTATGATAGGACCGATTTTGTTGGGTTTGGGGTATCTCCAGTCAAATCAGAAATTAAGGTTGTTTTGAAAGCGGTCCAGGCTTCCAAGACTCCACTTCTTTAAACTGTTAAGCATATATAAAGTATATACTTTATATATAAAGTATATAAACCCACACATTAACCCAGGGCCATGCCACCCCGGGGCTGTTTTATTTTATTTTGTTTTTTATTTTTTATTTTGAAACAAGATTTTGCTAAATTGCTGAGGTTGGCCTCAAACCAAACCTGCGATACTTCTGTCTTGGCCTCCCAAGTGCTGGGATTACAGGCGTGTGCCACCACACTCAGCACTTTAACTCTTAGGACCCAAACTACCATAGCGTCAAGACAGCCATCGATGGGGCAAGACACAGAAGGGAAAACTGCCAGCGATGTGTGCATGTGTGTGTGTGTGTGTGTGTGTGTGTGTGTGTGTGTGTGTTAACACTATGAGGCATAATCATAATGCCCCAATAAAAGTATTTTTAAAAGAGGTCAGTAACTTCCCTGCTGTGGGTCTACCTTCCCCAACTTCTATGGGACAGAATTTTAAAATTAAATAACAGTAAGTTGAGGCCTTTTGCAGTGGTGGTCCATTGTTTCAGCAAACATCCCCCCTCACACATTCAACTCTTATGCATTCAATACACCCTGCTGTGTATCAAGACACAGAAAGGTAAAAAGCTCACAACATCTGCACTCCTGGGGCTCACAAGGCAGTCAAGACATGAAGATGGGGGATTCCGGGAAGAGAAAGGCTCGGTGAAGATATGAAACCTGGACCCAAAACTCGCAGGAAGGTGAGCTCCCGGGTGCTGGGTTTTAGAGTGATGCGGACAGTGTCTGAAGGTTAGAGATTTTCCATCCAAGTGCTGGCGTACAAAGTAAGCCCAAAGCCAAAAAGCTAAGGAGATCTTAATCTGCCCAAACACTGTGTCTATTCTTTTCCTCATTGGTATTTCAGACATCGATCAAAGAGACAGCAGAAGAGAGTTCAACAAGAAGTCTCTAGAAATAGACTTTAAAAAACAGTACTGGGGATTGAACCCAGGGACACTCTACTTCTGAACTATACCTCTATCTCTTCTCATTTACTTTTATTCATTCATTCATTCATTCATTCATTCATTCATTCATTTATTGTACTGGGATTGAACCCAGGGCATTCTACCTCTGAGATATATCCCTAGCCTTCTTTCTTATTTATTTATTTATTTATTTGTTCATTTATTTGTTTATTTTTTATTTATGATACTTGGGATTAAACCTCGGGGTATTCTACCTCTGAGCTACACCTCTGTCCCTTCTCATTCATTCATTCATTCATTCATTGTACTGGGGATTGAACCCAGAGCATTCTACCTCTTAGCCACACCCCCAACCTTCTTTCTTATTTATTTATTTGTTTATTTATTTCTTTATGATACTCAGGATTGAACCCAGGGGTATTCTAACTCTGAGATACTCAGCCTTGTTTTTTCTTTTTTAATTTTTAAATAGGGTCTCCCTTGGTTACTAAGTGCCTCACTAAGTTTCTGCAGCTGGCCTCGAACCTGCAATCCTCCTATCTCATTCTCCCAAGAATTAGGATTACAGGCACGTGCCACCCTGCCTGGCTTAAAAAATGGGCTGCCTTCTTGAAACAGCCCAGTGTCATTAACAAGGCATCAAAAACTACTTTGTTCAGTTTCCAAACCTGTACAGTGGTAACAAAGTAGCTGCGGCACCAGCTCCCTTTGAAAGAATCAGTGAGATGGCGTCTGAGATGCCGGGGGTCCCTCACTGGGAGCTGTCACAGACGCTAAATAATAAATACTATCCTCAGCGAAGCTCCTCTAATCCAGCGAGCTCCAGTCGGGCTGCAAAAAGCCTCCGCTCTTGCTTCAAATCTTTCTCTCCCTAACTTTTAAAGGTTGGCATGACTGATTCATCGAACATGACTGAAATCAGCCAACAGAATGGAAAAGAAAAAGCTCAATGCAAATCCTCCTGTGTTTCTGCAGAGGTTCTGCGCAGCGCGCGTACGGCGACTTACTAACTGCCTCCCCGGCTCGGAACCCTATCTGGTTAGGTGACTGTAACTTATCCTCGACTCATACAAAAATTATTCATTTTCCACTCTGAGTCAGAACCCTTTGGTCTCTAAACATGCTGACAAAAAACGCATCCACTTAGGTTTGGGATGTCCTCACCTTGGGCATGCGGTTTCTCTCCTTCCCTCTGGGACCCTTCGGGACCAGGTACCCCCTTTGCATCTCACTGATTTGTGTATATTTCACTCCTGCTCCAATTGAGACATATATTTTTTTCCTCCTCAAGTCGCCATGTTATTACAGATCCCCAATTTTCAGCTTTCTGGAAACAGGGCTTGACTTAGAATTTTCCCCTGATCCTTATTTTTTGAGGTTTTTCATTTGTGTCTATCTATTTTGCTGGGTTTTTTAAAAAAAATATTCTGTCTATTTGGGGGGGTTGGGGAGGAGGAGACTCAATGGGGATGTGTTTTGGAAGTCCTAGAGTTCCCATTGGTCAATCATGGGGTTACAATGGATCCTGGGGAGAGAGGGGTTTACCCTTTTTATTACCTCTCTCTTCATTGCAAACTCACACATTTTATCATTTATTTATTTATTTAGGTGCTGGAAATTGAACTCAGGGCCATTCTACCTCTGAGCTATACCCCCATCCTTTTTTTTCTTTTGTTTCAAAACAGGGTCTCTCTAAGTTGCTGAGAGCCTCACTAAGTTGCTGAGGCTGGTCTTGAACCTGGGGTCCTCCTATCTCAGCTTCCCAAGTCCTGGGGTTACAGGCGTACACCAACATGCCCAGCTACACGTTTCATAGAGGAGGTAAACACTGCTCCAAGATGGTTTTACAAGTCAAGGATGTGGAAAATACCCACATCCTACTGCCGGTGGTAACCAAATGAACTCTTCTCCTGAGTCAAATGTTCAGCAAAAAAAAAACAAGAAGTCAGGCAGAAGGAAATAAGCTTAAATATTTAGTGCTGTGCTTCAAAGGAGCAAGCATACTGTCCTTCAAGGCAAAGACCTTGCCCTTACACCCCTAGAGAAACATGGGTTTCTATCATTTCTGCTAATGGCCAGGAGCCCCATTAAGCTATGTGTGTACTCTGTACCTCGAGAACAGAGGAAAGAGTTCCACCAGCTCCACGTTGTAAATAAGAACAGCCCTATGCATGGATCTCATTCCACTCTTGACCTTCAACAGAAAAAAAATTAATACTAATTTCAAGCCCAGCCTGGTGGCACAGCTTGTAATACCAGTACTTGAGAGGCTGCGACAGGAGGATGGTAGGTTCGAGGCCAGCCTCAGCAACCTGGTAAAACTCTCAGCAGCAACTTAGCGAGACCGTTTCAAAATAAAATTTAAAAAAAAAAATTTCAAAATAAAAAATAAATAAAATAGGGCTGGGGTATAGCTCAGAGGTAGGATGTCCCTGGGTTCAATCCACTATACCAAATAAGAATCATCATCATTATAATTATTATTACAATGCTCCTAAAAGATATAGAGTACTGGCCAGGCGTGGTGGCACACGCTTGTAATCCCAGCTTTTGGGAGGCTGAGACTGGAGGATCGCGGTTCGTGGACAGCTCCAGCTACTTAGTGAGGCCCTCCGCAACTCAGTGAGACCGGGTTTCAAAATAAAGAATAAAAAAATTGGGCAGGAGGTATAGCTCGGAGGTCGAATGCCCCTGGGTTCCATCCCCAGACCCAAAAAAAAAAAAAAAAAAAAAGTAGAGTACTCTTCAGATATTTTTTATCCCCCCTCCTCTCCGGTAGATTATTAGTGTGCTCATTACACTAATAATCTCTGAGTGCTCAGGTACACTCAGAAGACTTCTCTGGCCACAGTGCCGAGTCTGCTTCTTTCTTCTACGTGTCTCTGGTAGCATTTCCCCTTACCTGGCTTTTATATAGGTTGTTATCTTCACATCATAAGTTATAGTTAGATATGAAGTCCGCCCTGAAGAGCTCATTTATCAATGCCAAGAGTTGGTGTAACTAAGTCCTGGGGTTTCTCATGCATCTGTGGATACGTCCGTTGTAATGGTGACCTACTGGGCGGTGGCTGGGGAAGGCGGGTCCCTGAATGTGTGGCCTTGGGGACAGTGCTTTCGTCTTTGAATCCCCTGCTTGCTGGCTCTCTCTTGACCTCCATGATGTGAGAACAGAGTCTTTGCTCTCTCCCTCTCTCTGCTTCCCAACACCATGCTCTGATCTCCACAGACCCAGCCTCACATGGACTGAACCCAAAATCTAAAAACAAAACAAAACAAAACAAAACTGTGAACAAATAAATCTACGTTCCCTAAGAAGTGTGGTCAGTTTGAGGTAGGGTAGGAAAAATAATAGGTAGAAAGAAGACAAACTGGGAAGGACAGAAAACTATAGTTTTAAAATCTAGAAACATCATAATCTTTATTGTTACCCTACAGGGCCTGTTCTTTTCTTGGGCAAAAATTCTCAATAGGCCCACACTTCTAATCATAATGGCCCCTTCCTCCACCTGAAATTCTGGGAATGCTTGGTAAATAAAGGATCCCTAAAAATGTCTGGCCATTGGTCAAGCAATCATCAATGAAATGTCAGGAACCCGAGGATTCCAACAATAAGGGGGCCAGCCCCCCATCCCTGCCATGAGCCCCTACATATCTCCTCATGGGTGTATCCTACAAAAAAACTGTGAAGACCCCAAGGACTGTTCTCTCCCTCTTGAGGTGTCCCATATTCCCCCTTGCATGTGTATCCTCCATTTTTCTAAATAAACTTCTGTCTTTGTTTCTGACTGACACGCGCTGGAATTCTTTTCTACATGAAAGCCAAGAACACCAAGTTCCTGAGGCGAGGAATGGACCCGTCACACCCCGACATTTCATGCAGAGTGAGAATGTTGCAACGAATGTTGACCAAGATACTACGGGGGTCACTTATTCCTCAGGTGTCCGCCCCTGTAGGCGCTGGGACGACAAAGATGCCTGAACACCAGCCCTGCCTTTGAATGGGGCTGAGGCTGTTGGCATAGAAACAGGGCTCGGGAGAGGCTGACACCGTCCCTAGGGTAGAGGTAAGCAACTACTTGTTCAGTAATAATGACTGGTCCAAAGCTGGGCACACCTACATTCCAGTCCTTGAGAGGCTGAGACAGGAGCTTCTCAGCTTCAGCAATGCAGCGCGCCTCTCCACAACTTAGACCCTGTTTCGAAACAAACAAAATAAATAAATAAAAAAGGCCTAGAGGTGTAGCTCAGAAGTAGAATGCCCCTGGGTTCAGTCCTCAGTACCACAAAAACAAACAAACAATAACAATAATGATAACAACAATAATAATGACAGATTCTACACATGTATCTAGAAAATTCAAAGGAGACTTTCTCAAACACAGGTGCACAAAAATGCCTCATTTTTACCTGAAAAATTAAAAAGTAAACATTTTACTTTAAAAATTATCGCAGAGACCACAACAGGAAGGAAAGAAGACTGTTTTCTTTCACCTCTGGGTGAGAATAATACAGGTCACTCCATCTAGGTGTTTTCTAACTACTATTTACCTGCTCTCTCCTTTAGAAATTTTGGAAGGAGCTGGAAGGGATGGGGGTGGGGCTGGTGAAGCCTTTGCATAACAAAATATGTTTATAGGAAGAGATCCCACTCAATCAAAACTGAAAAGAACCCAAAACAGATTGTGAGGAAGAGAAACAGCTTCCTCACCTGTCTCTTCTTGCCCCAAACAGCTCAGGCCTTGGGAATGAATGCCTTGAGCTTCTGCCCTGTTTTTCCACCAGGGAGAATGTTGATCAAGGCCTGACTGATCGCTCACAAAAGGTCCAAAAATGCTCAGAAGAGGGAAGCCGGCCAGGGCCCCCAGGACTTGGAAGAGCAGAGGCCAGACGTTTTCCTAAGGGGCCTGGATGGCTCTGCGACCCCGTGATTCACCCAGGAAACACTGGCGTTTATCTCTCAGCTGTCTCACAAGGGAGAGACATCACAGCCTGCCACCGGGACTGGGCTCCTCTACGCCATGACAGGCTCAGATTTCACTTCAGGAGGGCTAGGCCTGAAGGTGACCTGACTCAGGCGGGTATGTTAACGCCCAGACCTTAAACTTCGCCAGTCAAGAAAAGGTCACAACACCCCACCCCTAGGACTTAGGAAATCTCCACCTCCCCCTTACCCCCAGCTTAAAAGGCCTGTGAGCCACCATTTGGGGGGGTCTCATCTTCGCTCAGTGCGCTGATGGGCCCCAGCATGCTGGATTCCCCAAAATAAAGCTCTTGTGATTGTATATACCCTAGTGGTCTCTTTGTGGAGGACTGCTGAACCCTTTTAAGTGAGACTATTTCAAAATAAAGGACAAAAAATAGAGCCGGGATATAGCTCAGAAGTAGAATACCCCTGAGTAAATCCCTAGTTCCGAAAAAAAAAAAAATACAAAGAAAGCCTAGTGTGGTGGAACACTCCTGTAATCCCAGTGCTTAGGAGGCTGAGACAGGAATCATAGGCTTGAGGCCAGCCTCAGCAAGTTGGTGAGAACCACACCAACTCAATGAGACCCTGTTTCCAAGTTAAAATATATGAATTAGTAGAGGGCCGGGGTAGAGGTCAGAAGTAACACATGGGTGGGTTCAATCCCCAATACCAAGAAAGAAAGAAAGAAAGAAAGAAAGAAAGAAAGAAAGAAAGAAAGAAAGGAAGAAAGAAAGAAAGAAAGAGAAAATGAGATAGGAAGGGAGACCAGGGTTAGAGAAGAGGAACTGGAGAAGAGATGAGAGAAGATAATTTTACTTATGACTTAGTAGCATCTTCGGGCGTTTGTTTGTTTGCTTGTTTTGTGTTCCGGATGTTATTTTGTTTTGTTTTTGTTTTCGTGCTACAGGAGATTGAACCCAGGAACATTCTACCTCTGAGCTGCACCCCCAGCCGCATTTTACTTTTCATTTTGAAACAGGGTCTCACTATGTTGCAGAAGGTCTTGCTAGGTTGCTGAGGCTGGCCTCGAAGCACAGAGGGGCAAAAAGAAAGGACATGGCTGGTATACTATTGTGCCAGTATTGGGAATGACCTAGGAAGATTTGGGAAAGCTCTGATTATTAATATATTTCAAAAGAAAATAATTGTTATATTTCAAAATAGTTGTGTCAAAATGGCGGCAGACATGGGTAAAGAAAGGACTTGATTTCTGCCTAAAACAGGCAGCTATTCCAATGTAAATTAACCTAGCTCAAAGCAATTAACCAGTCCATAGGAGAGGAGAACTAGGCCTTTATCTAAAGAGATCTAGTGATGATGGGGGAGGATGGCGCAGGATTTGACCTTGCCCTTCAGGAAAAGAGACACCTCACCACACCTTGCTAGGGGAGGTACCTTACAGGGTTAAGGGGAGGTACTTTACAGGGACATTCACAAGTCAGAGTCACGCAAACAAGATGGAGGTCATGGGTATAAAAGGCCGAGTCCACGTGTAAGCCCTTTGGTGTATTCATTTTGAGTCACCCCTCCATGCTAGTCTTGTATGGAGCTGATCCTGTTCTCTGTATTTCCATCTTTTAATAAACTTTAAATCTTCAGCAACTGTCCAAGCTATGCATATTTATTCTTAGCTTAGGACAAGAATCCACAGTTTTTTCTTCTGTTTGGAGTCGTTTTGGGTTTTGTTATGGGTTGGGGGAAAGTGTGTCCGGGACCCTAGCAGGGGTTCCCGGGGAACGGTTTCCACAAACCGTATTCTCCCAATCCGTAACACTATGAGTAGGGGAGGAGGAGAGTAGAATTTGAAAGGCTAAAGACGAGACACAAGAGGAAGGAACTGTTAAGGAGTTTGGACCATTGCCTGAAAAATGGTTAAGACTTTGAAGAGTATGTCCTTGGCTACCCCTGTAGAGACTGGAGGCCTGGAAGGAGAGGGAAGGGGTGCGGTTAACCTCGAGGCGCACCTATTGCAAGTGGAATTAGCAGCACTTGGCATGACTGACTACCTGTGGGGAGTGATGGTCACATCAAGCCTAACTTGGAGATTTCCACTACAACCATGCGTGAAAGATGAAAGGAGCCGGGCGTGGGGGCGCACGCCTGTAATCCCAGTACATGGGAGGCGGAGACAAGAGGATCAGAGGTTCAAGGCCAGCCTCATCAAATTGGTGAGGCTCTCGGCAACTTAGTGAAACTCTATCTCCAAAAGAAAAATTAAAAAAAAAAAAAACTGGGGGTGAAGTTCAGAAGTAAAATGTCCCTGGGTGGTTCAATCCCCAGTGGGGGGGGGGGGATAAAAGAATGCAAAAGAAGCCAGAGAGACAAGAGAGGTTTCCAGGAAGAGGGAGGCCTGAGTGTGTCAGCACACAAGGATGTCCAGGCCTCAGCTCCAGGGCTGGGCGGGGCGGACAGCGGCTCTTCGTGGTCACGGTGCCTTTGGCTCACAGCGACTGCAGCGCACGACTTTCCTGGTGATGTAAACGTGGGTCAGAAGTCGCCCAGGATGGGGTGGTGGTGAGCGGGCGGAGGGGTTAGGATGAGCGGCTCATGACGGTTCAGAAATGTCCGAAGCCCGGGTACTGATCGCGGGCGTGAGCACAGCGCAGTACTGCTCAGCACAGGTGGCGGGGATGAAATGGACCGCCATGCTTGCTGACCACTGGGGCTGCTTCTGGGGCCTGCAGCTATCAAAAGGATGCTCAAGGCCCTTGGAGAAAATGACACGAAGTTTGCAATTAGCCCGGACACATCCTTCTATACACCTCACATTCTCTCTAGAGTACTGACCACGCCTGTTCCAGCAGCCATACTATTCACATTGTCAAATATATTTGACGTAGACATCTATTTTTTATGAACACATACGTATATGTTTTTGGTATGGTACTGAGGACTGCGTCCTGGGGCATTCTACCACTGAGTTACACCCCAGCCCTTTTTGTTTTGAAAGAGGGTCTCACTGGATTGCTGAAGTTAGTCTCAAACCTGCGAGCCTCCTGTCTCAGCCTCCTAAATACTGGGATTACAGGCATATGCCACCACGCCCATCTTGGTTTGTTTATTTATTTATTTATTTATTTATTTATTTAGTGTGTGTGTGTGTGTGTGTGTGTGTGTGTGTGTGTGTGTGCTACTAGGGATAGAACCCAGGGCATTGGAGGTAGCTCCAAGCGACACTTCCAGCCCTATTTTTTTAATTATTTCTTTTTTTTGTGGGGGGTGGTACTGGGGTTCCTGGAAGCCCTTCTAACTCCGGGCTACACTCCCAGACCTATTTTATACTTTTTTTTTTAATTTTTGGAAACAGGGTCTCTTAAGCCAGCACGGCTGGCTTCGAACCTGCGCGATTCTCCTGTCTCTGCCTCCCAAGCGCAGGGATTACAAGCGTGCGCCACCACGCCTGGCCTTATTCTTTATTTTGAAACAGGTTTTCACTGAGTTGCAAAGGGCCTCAGTAAGTAGCTGAGGCTGGCTTTGAACCTGTGCAATCCCCCTCTCTCAGCCTCACAAATGCCGGCATTACAAGTGTGCGCCACCACGCCCGGCTCTAATTTTTTACTCTGGTATTATTATTTGTATTTATTTTAATCCATAGTCCGTCAAATCTACAGATAGGGAGCCCATGGATACAGAAGGCTGACTGTACCCTATATATAATAAATGTATTGTATATTGCATTTCTGTTACCTTAGTATAAAGAGGTCAGCAAGACAGTAAAATGTCCAATTCAGGTGGGAAGTATCTTTTTAGAATTTCAAAGTTTCATCAAAACTGGGGTTTCAGTCTTTTCTCTCATCACCAAGCTCTTTCTACAGGTGCAAAATAAAATGCGGCTGGGTGTGGTGGCACACACCCACGATCCCAGCACTTGGGAGGCTGAGACAGGAGGATCTCAAGGCCAAGGACAGTCTCAGGAGCGTGGCAAGCTACCTAGTGAGACCTGTTTTCAAATAAAAAATAAAATAAAATAAAATAAAATGAGGTAGAATAATTGGAGGTAGGACATCCCTGGGTTCAATCCTCAGTACCACATAATAATAATAATAATAATAATAATAATAATAATAATAATAACAACAATAATAATAACAACAATAATAATAACAATAATAAAAACAATAATAATTAATAATAATAATAACAACAACAACAATAACAATAATAACAATAATAAAAACAATAATAATAATAATAATAATAATAATAATAAAATAGAGGATCCATGCATTCAGCCCATGCTCAGATGGAGTCCTTCCAAAGAAAATTCTTTGGTGCTTAAGGTGTAAGTTTGTAAGTATGATAGATATATTTCCTTCATGCCATTTCTAAGTAGGGATATTGAGTAAAAAGAAATAAACTCGTGTCTGGAGTTTCTTGAGCATTCTTAATGAAAAAGAATTAATTAGATGGATTACTTATTGTCAGCACCATGATAAATTAGATATAGAAGCCAACGCACATGCCAACTTGGTTTTTCTTAAATTGATGAAGAAGTAATTTGCTGTGTATCAAATATAAAGGTCACCATAGAAATGTATTCATTTCTAGCCAGTATCTGGAACATAGAGAATTAATGAGAAATCAGCGTCAAGCGACTCCCGCACTTGAACAGACGGGGCTCATCTGTCAGCCCCTCTAACAGCCCGGCCACCGCGATCACTAAGTCACCGGCAGTATCGCCTGTCTTCCATTTCGCTTTCTGACACTGAGACCCCGTCGCTTCGTGTTTCTTAGGCTCTCCCAACAAATGCTGCTGAGGGAAGCTCTGTACGCAACGAAGACATCATTTTCTTTCGATTTCAAAATTCAATCGATTAAAAAAAATGCATAGAAGTTGCTTATCTCACATTACATTTGAAGGATCTAAGAGTGAGCCCTGCTTACATGGCTTTTCTAGCTCGCCTACAAACATATCCAAAGAGTAGGTCTACGAAGGAAACCATCGAAACACAGTCTAGAGCCACGCTGTTTAATAGGAATACCATGTAAGCCTTAAATGCAGTTTATTTATGTTTATTTTATGTTTTAGATTGAAACAGGATCTCATTAACTTGCTGAGGACCTCACTAACTTGCAGAGGCTGACCTCAGACTTTCTATCCTTCTGTCTCATTCTCCCAAGTACTGGGATTACAGGTGTGCACCATCATGCCTAGTTCTGAAGCAAATATTGTGTGTGTGTGTGTGGTGTGTGTGTGTGTGTGTGTGTGTGGTACTGGGGATGGAACCATTCTAACCTCTGAGCTACACCCCTCGTCTTATTTTTTTATTCTTTATTTTGAAACAAGCTCTCACTGAGTTGCAGAGGGCCTCACTAAGTAGCTGAGGCTGTCCGCGAACCACGATCCTCCGGTCTCAGCCTCCCAAATGCTGGGATTACAATCGTGCGCCACCACGCCCCGCTCTGAAGCAAATATGTAAAGAAAGAGAATTAACTCTGTAAACTGTGCCAGTAGGTTCGAGGAATCCGAAAGCATAGAGAGCTTTGCTGAAGTTGCTGGGCTGGCCTCAAACTTGTAATCCTCCTGCCTCAGCCTCTCAAGTACAAGGTATGTACTACCATGCTCAGCACTTAAGTGCAATTTAAAATTTTCCAATAGCTACATGAAAAAAACTGCTAAAATGAATCTCAGTAATATAAATTATTTAAGCCAACATTGTATCAACATGAAGTCCATATGAAAGATTATTTTACACTTTTATACTAATTTCTTAAAATCAAATGTCTATTAGAACTGAGCGTGGCAGCACACTTCTGTAATCCTAGTGCAATACATTAATCCCAGTAAAGATTTTGGGAGGCTGAGATGGGAGGATCATGGGTTCAAGGACAGCCTCAGCAAGTAGAGAGACTCTCAACACCCTAGCAAGACCCTGTTTCAAAACAAAAATAAAAAAGGGCTGGGAGTATAGCTTGGAGGTAGAATACCCCTGAGTTTAATCCCCAGTACCACCAAATAAATAAATAAATAAATAAATAAATAAATAAATAAATAAATAAATAAATAAAAGGCTGTTGTATGTACTTACACCATATGCCCAATCAGAAACTAAATTTTCAATGGCTGAAATAAAATACAGTCCTACCCCAAACAAAAAAGAGTATGTTTACCCTGAAAAATATTTTACACTGCCTCATCTTTTAAATCTGAACCCATCAAAATGAAGCACAATGGAGAGCCACTTCCTCGGCCACCCCAGACATTTCAAGTGCTCAGAAGCCACAGGTAGCTCCTGTTTACTGTCCCGGCCGATGACACAGAGGACAGGACCGCTGGCCTCTCTAACGCGAGTTCACACTGGGAATCAGGGGGAGATGAAACACAGACCAGGTATCTGCAGAATGCCAGGCTCCTACCTGGCCCTCGGCAGTTCTGACCGTAGAATGCAAACTGTCTGAGGGTCAAGCAATCTGTCTATTTTGTTTACCATTACCGCTAACATTCTTTGGTGCTTAAGAATGTGCCTGACATGCCGTAAACACTCACTAAATATTTGTCAGAGAAGGCAAGGCGTTGAGTTTTTTGCCATTAATTTAGCAACCCTACAATTAAGAGATTGAAAGGAGCTTAGTCCCTCACCCAGGGCTCAATCCCAGGACCGTTTGACTCCCAACCAGGGCTGTCTTCACGATGCCATTGTCCAATCAAATGAAAAGAAAAAAAAATGACCTTACTTTGGAATCCATTAGGTAATTTGTTAATAGCAGATGTGTCCTTCTGTTTCTGTGTATTTGTGCTTGTATTAAAATTAGCTTTCATTTTTCCCCATTCATACCAGCTGATGCAGAGAGCGTGGTAAGATGCCGCCAGGCTGCGGGGTGGGTGGAGGAGGAAGCTGGACTCGCTGTCAACGTCAGTGGGGGCAAGGCGTGCGGCGGGTGTTTGAAACGCAGCAGGACCGCACCGAGTTCCACTACAGATTTTGTTTCCTGTGTCACAGACGGAAGATAATGCAAAAGAGAGAGAGAGTTTTCCCCAAGTTAGCAAGAGAGAATGAACAAATTCTCAGACTTCCTATTATGTATGTAGGATAACACACACACACACACACACACACACACACACACACACGCGCGCGCGCGCGCGCGCACGCTCTGATATTCTGTAAAGGTCTTTCTAATGCATATTTTATATATTGTACTATATATTAGAAAGAGCTGTACAGAATCTCTGTACCCAATTATGGTTTTGATATTGGGGGAGAGGTGGCCAGGGATGGAGCCTGGATGGAAGGCGGAGGTCTACAGCAGGAAGCTGCTGGACGAGTTCTCTGCTTCCACCATCAAAGCAGAGGTCATTGGCAATTTTGTGTCACCCTTGCTCAGTTATACATAAACCTGGGTATATCCTTGGTACTCTGTTTCTATTTGTTTGCTTATTGGTCCATCTGTATTAGGTATTGAATACAGGGGCATTCTACTTCCAAGCTAGATCCCAGCCCTTTTTTTGTTTTGTTTTGGTGGTACTGGGGGTGGAACCCAGAGGCTTTCCACCTCCGGGCTGTACTCCCAGACCTTTTTTATATTTTATTTGGAAACAGGGTCTCACTAAGTTGCCGAGAGCCTCGCTAAGTAGCTGAGGCTGGCTTCGAACCCGTGCGATCCTCCTGTCTCAGCCTCCCAAGCGCGGGGATTACAAGCGTGCGCCACCACGCCTGGCTAATCCCAGCCCTTTTTTTAAGTATGTATGTATGTATATATGTATGTATGTATGTATTTTTCGTACTGGGGGGTGGAACCCAGGGGCTTTTCTACCTCTGGACTATACTCCCAGACCTATTTTATACTCTACTTGGAAACAGGGTTTCACCAAGTTGCTCAGAGCCTCAATAAATAGCTGAGGCTGGCTTCAAACCTGAGCAATCCTCCTGTCTCAGCCTCCCAAGCTCTATGATTACAAGCGTGCGCCAGCACGCCCAGATTTAGTCTTTATTTTGAAACAAGGTCTCACTGAGCTGCAAAGGGCCTCACTAAGTAGCTGAGGCTGGTTGAGAACAGTGATCCTCCTGTCTCAGCCTCCTGAATGCTGGGATTGCAAACGTGTGCCACCATGCCTGGCTTCTCCAATGCGTTTTAATTTCTATTTATTTATCTTTGAAACAGGGTTTCCTGTGGCACACGCCTATAATCCCAGTACTTGGAAGCCTGAGATGGGAGGCTCTCAGGCTCAAGGCCAGCCTCAGCAACTTAGTGAGAGTCTATTTAAAAATAAAAAATAAATGAGTAAGTTAAGGCTGGGGGTATAGCTCAGATGTAGATACCCCTGGGATCAACCCCCAGTGCTATTAATTAATTTATTAGAAAAAAAGGAAGACCAAAGGGGGAGGGAAGGAAGGAAGGAAGGAAGGAAGGAAGGAAGGAAGGTTGGTTGGGTACTAGGCTGCTAAAAGTCTTACTATGCTGCTGAGGCTGGCCTAAATTCTGCAATTCTCCTGTCCCAGCCTCCCAAGTCCTGGGATTCCAGGCGTGTGCATCCATGGCCGGCCTGGCCAGGCTCATTTTGAGATGAAGTGTGGTGGGAATCCCTTGCCCTCAGGAGTCAATAACATGACTCATTGGTTTACGAAAGCTGGAATACACGGAAGGAAGCGCGCGCCTGCAGAAACAATTGTGGCATCTGAAGGGCTGTCCTGAGCCCAGGAGCACTCGGCCCCGGTCTGGGCGCCGTGGCCCCCTGCCTCGTGGTGGGGCACTGTCCTCCTCAGCGCCTTTCCCAGCAGTCAGCAAAACATTATACACCCTCAAGGCTCCGCTCCGCCAGGGGAGGCCCCCGCGTTGCTGATCTTTCCCCAGTGAACCAACATTCAGAGCAGCTTCAAAATGAGAAGACCGGAGGAAATACCATGGCGATCAGCGCAGGGGTTGTTTACCCAGGTTAGAGCAGAGAGAAATCAAAACACCGAAGAAGCGTGCATGGACATCCATCTTATTAACTGGGAAACTGTGCTCATAATAGCCATGAAGTTAGCTATAGAGAGCTAGGAATGCAGGTGCGCACCTTTAATCCCAGGACTTGGGAGGCTGAGACAGGAAGGAGGATCGCAGCTTCGCAGCCCGTCTCAGAGATGCAGCGAGGCCCTCAGCAATCTGCAAGACTCTGGTTGTTTGGGGATTTTTTTCTTTTTTCTTTTGCAGTACTGGGGATGGAATCCAGCAGCATTCTACCTCCAAGTTACTCCTCCAGTCCTATCTTTTTATTATTTATTTTGAAACAGGGTCTCACTATGTTTCAGAGGGCCGCACTCAGTAGCTGAGGCTGGCTGCGAACCACGAGCCTCCTGTCTCAGCCTCCCAAATGCTGGGAGTACAAGTATGTGCCACCACACCCAGCTGAGACTCTAGTTTTAAAACAAAAAATAAAAGAAGCTTGAGCCTGGCATGGAGGCGCACACTTGTAATCCCTGCGCTTGGGAGGCTGAGATGGGAGGATCGCACAGGTTCGAAGCCAGCCTCAGCCACTTAGTGAGGCTCTCAGCAACTTAGTGAGACCCTGTTTCCAAATAAAGTCTAAAATAGGTCTGGGAGTATAGCCCGGAGGTAGAAAGCTCCTGGGTTCTACCCCCAGTACAGAAGGAGGAGGAGGAAGAGGAGGAGGAGGAGGAGGAGGAGGAGGAGGAGGAGGAGGAGGAGGAGGAGGAAGAGAAAGTTGGAGATGCAGCTTGGAAGTAGAATGGCCCTGGGTTCAATCGCCAGTAACACACACACACACACACACACACACACACACACACACACACAAATAAATAAACAAATAAATAAATAAATAAATAAATAAATAAATATGAAGGAGGTGTTAATTGTTATTGCAGTCAACAGGAGAGGAATAGAAGGGAAAATGTGGGCCATGGAAAAAAAGCCACCGGTTGGGTAATTTACAGGTTTGTTTGTTTGGTTGTTTGATTGGTGGGTTTTCTCTTTGTGATACCAGGGATCGAACCCAGGAGCATTCTGTCTTTGAGCTCCATCCCTAGCCCTATTTATTTTTTTAAATTTTGAAACGTGGTCTCCCAAAATTGCCGAGGACCTCACTAAATTACCAAAGCTGGCCTCGAACCTGTGGCTCTCCTGTCTCAGCCTCCCCTGGCTCAACGGTATTTTATTACTAGTAAAAATTAAGAATGTCGGAAGAGAATAAAGTCATTGGATTAGGAGTTTGAACTGACCCCACTTGCCCACCTAATAAAGAGCTGCCACACTGGGCTGGTAAACCCTTTGAACTGTGGCTAAGTTTACTTTGAGGAAGGAAGCTGTCAGCTCTGCTCACAGTGAGCCAACAGCCAGCTACAAACGAGCCGATGGGCTTGGGACAGTAAGTGGGGCAGGCCTAGCGTAGGAAGCAGGACGTTTATCGGGGAGGACGAAAGTCATCAGGGGCCTGGCTGGCGGCCAGCGTGTGCTCTGCCGCTCCAGGAGTGGAGTTGTTTGGCTTGAGGGGCCCCATCCCAGCAGCCCAGAGGCCCTGAAACACAAATTCTGACAGTCACCAATTTCAAGAAATCTCGATTCTATTCCACCCCAACACCCCAAATTTTCTTTCCTTCATTTTTTTTTTTTTTGCACTGAACCCAGAGACATTTCTACCTCTGAGGTACACCTTCAACCTTTTATTTTTTTGTGTGTGTGGTACTGGGGGTGGAACCCAGGGGCTTTCTACCTCCGGGCTATTCTCACTAAGGGTCTCACTAAGTTGCTGAGAACCTCACTCAGTAGCTGAGGCTGGCTTCGAACCTGTGTGATCCTCCTGTCTCAGCCTCCCAAGCGCGGGTATTACAAGCGTGCGCCACCATGCCTGGCTCACTTTTTATTTTGAAAGAGGGTTTATGAAGTTGCAGACGGCCTCACTAAGTTGCTGAGGCTGGCCTCAAACCTGTGATCCTCCTGTCTCATCTTCCCAAATACTGAGAGTATAAGCATATGGTACCATGCCCAGCTTCACCTTAATCTTTTAGATGGCGATTTATTTCTTCTTGAGACACCCCTATCTTTTATTTATTTGGTATGGAGGATTGAGCCTAGGGGCATTCTACCTCTGACTTATACCCCCAGCTCCTTTTCTTTATTATTTATTTGTTTTATTTCTTTGTTCGCTTTGAAATAGAGTCTTGTTAGGTTCCTGAGAGTCTTACTAACTTGCTGAAGCTGTCCTCAACAAACTTCTACCCTTCCTGTCTTTGCCTCCCAAATACTTGGATTACAGGCCTGCGCCTTTATCCCCCATTTTTTAGATACTTTTTCCTTCTTGAGACAAATCGTATTACCTGAGAGAAACACATAACTGCACGTTCATATAGTTAAGAGTTCTGTTTCATTTTATTTTATTATTTTATTTTTATTTTTTATTTTTTGGTGGTACTGGGGGTGGAACCCAGAGGCTTTCTACCTCTGGGCTATACTCCCAGATCTATTTTATATTTTATTTGGAAACAGGGTCTCACTGAGTTGCTGAGAGCCTCACTCAATAGCTGAGGCTGGCTTCGAACCTGCGCGATCCTCCTGTCTCAGCCTCCCAAGCGCGGGGATTACAAGTGTGCACCACCATGCCCGGCTTAAGAGTTCTGTTTCATCAAGAAATTTCACTTACACGGCTTTAAATGAACCAGATACAGTGGCACACATCTGTGATTGCAGTCCCTGGGAGGCCAAGAGAGGAAAATTACAGGTTCCAGGCCAGCCTCAGCAACTTGGTGAGGTTCTTTTTCCAAATAAAAAATAAAATAGGGATGGAGGTGTAGCTCAGTGACAGATCACCCCTGGGGTTAATCCCCAGAACCACAAAATAAATAAATGCAATAAGATATTTTAAATGTTGATACCAACTAAGGAGGAAAGAAGTTTTTGGAAATATACCCTTTCTATTCCTGAGAGTAAAGCAAATAGGTGAAAGATTAAACAAAGAAAGCTGTCTTGGGGTGAGACTTTAGCAGAGTTCTTTTTCCAGAGCTTTCTATGGCACACATATATGCTTTATTATGCATTTTCTTTTTCAATGAAAAATGAAGTTTCATTGAAAGTTAATCATGCTTGAGTTGCTGGTGAGTACTGCAGAAGAAGAAAAAAGAAGGAGGAAGGGGAGGAGGAAGAGGAGGGGGAAAGGGAGGAGGAAGAGGAGGAGGAAGAGGAGGAGGAAGGGGAGGAAGAAGAGGAGGAGGAAGAGGAAGAGGAGGAGGAGGAAGGGGAGGAGAAAGAAGAGGAGAACTTTGTTCCGTGTTCTGAGAACTTTGCTGTGCCTTAGATCTAACTTTTTTTAAAAACTCCTCTCACTTTAGAAAAGTTAAAATCTCATACTATACTGAGATTCCATGATTTCATTCTATTTAGAGTATATCCGCAGGGTGGAAAAATCACTTCTTCAGACCATGACATTTTCCTAAAGGTTTATTTTACACTGTACTATGAAAATATTTTTTCCAACTTTTATCAAGTAGGCGATTATGTTGGGGTAAATGCTTATCTAAAAGGTAACAAATATTAGCTGGACGGGGTGGCAGATAATACTTGAGAGGCTGAGAAAGGAGGATTGCATGTTTGAGGACAGCCTCAGCAAATAGTGAGAGCCTGTTTTAAAAATAAAAAATAAAATAGAGCTAGTGGCGTAGCTCAGAGGTAGAATGCCCCTGCATTCAATCCCTAGCACCACAAGAACTAATAATAATGATGAATCCAAGAAACAAGTATTGGTGAGGATAAAAAGAAATTGGAGTTCCTGTACACTACTGATGAGAAAGCAAAATGTCGCAGCCCTTGTGGATACCAGTCTGGAGGTTCCTCAAATAAACCAAATGTGTGGGGATGCACCACAGCGGCAGAGTGCTGGCTTCACGGGCATGAGGGCCTGGGATGAATCTTAGCCTGTAAAATTAAAAGCTCAACTACCATATGGTCCAGTAATCTCACTTCTGTGTATAGATCTAAAAGAGTTGAAGTCAAGATCTTAAAGCGCCGGGCGTGGTGGCGCACGCTTGCAATCCCCGCGCTTGGGAGGCGGAGACAGGAGGATCGCGCAGGTTCGAGGCCAGCCACGCTGGCGTAAGAGACCCTGTTTCAAAAATATAAAAATAGGTCTGGGAGTGTAGCCCGGAGGTAGAAGGGCTTCCAGGAACCCCAGTACCACCAAAAAGAAAAAAAAAGATCTTAAAGCAATCCCAGCAATCCCCACGTTCACCACAGCATCATTCCCAATACCCAAGATACAGAAACCACCCAAACGTCTATCAGGAGACTAAGAGACAGAGGGAAAGTGGTGCATCCATCAATGGAAAGCCATCAGCATTACGAACACACGAAATCCTATCTTGGCCACAATGTGGATGAACCTAGAGGATACCCTATTAAGGGAAATAAGCCAGCTTCAAAGTCCAAATGCCATGCCATCCCATCTGTCAGAGCTATCTGAAATGGCCAAACCCATAGAAGAGGAAAATCAGATGGTGGTTGGCAGGGGCCGGGGAGGGGAAGATGAGGAGTGAGTCAATGGATAGAAAATCTCAGCCATGAAAGATAAACCCAAGAGATATGCTGTACAACAGGGCGCCACAATGACATTCCAACAGAGGGCACTTAGGAAGCAGTAGAAGGACTGATCTCATGTGAATCATTCTAGCCAAAAAAATAAATAAAAATTAAGCTAAATATTCAAAGGGACATGAGGAAATTTTGGGAGGTGATGGATATGTTTATGACCTTGATCATAGTGGCTACTCTCATGGATATAGGCATATGTACAGGACCATCAAATTTGGCATGGTAAACGTGTAGATTTTTTAATGTATCAGTTCTATTTCAATAAAATGTGTGTGTGTGTGTGTGTGTGTGTGTGTGTGTGTGTGTGTGTGTGTGTCCAGGCAACAACTCCAGGTCTTTATACTTTTCATCTTAAAACAGGGTCTCACTAGGTTGCCAAGAGCTTCACTAAGATGCTGAGGCTGGCCTTGACCCTACAATCCTCCTGTCTCAGTCTCCCAAATATTGAGATTACAGGTGTGTGCCACCATGTCCAGTAGAGCTGTTTTTGTGTTGTTGTTATTTGTTTTGTTTAGAGAGAAAAAGTAAATGTGTCTCCAAACTGCTTCAAAACTGAATATCCTGATATGGCAGCTTTGACTTCCTGGATATGGAATCCGAACTGGAAATCCTCTTTAAATGATGGCTTTTCCAATTCAGAGGGCTGGTCTTCAGGACTCTCGCCATACTTCTTAAATATTCAAATTAAGAGCAAGCTGTAGGAAATTACCAACTATGATTTGGGAGACAATCTGAAAAAAAAAATGGACCATTGAACCTGTAGTGTTTTTGCCTGTTGGTGTCTTTGCTGGTTTCTGGGCCTCTTTATAAAATACTTGTCACTCAGCAACACATCACAAAGTGAGTCAATATGGCTGCCGCTCTGCCTGGGTAGTGGGGATGTCCTCATCCCGTCTAGAGCCGACCCTGCATGACTTAATGTTCTCTTGATGTCCTTTTGCCTCCCACTTCCCCACATACACTACCTCTGCATCTTCTTCCTTCAACTCTCTAGGGCAATTAAGAATTTGAAGAGCCAGGGCCTGTTAGTACAAAACTATAATCCCAGTACTTGGCAGTCTGAGACAGGAGGATCACAAGGTCATGGCCAGCCTCAGTAACCTAGACAGACTGTGTTTCAAAACAAAAACAAAAACAAAAAAGGAATGGTGGTATAGCTCAGTGGTAGAATGCCCCTGGGTTCTATCCCCACTACCAAAAAAGAGAAAGAAAGAAAGAAAGAAAGAAAGAAAGAAAGAAAGAAAGAAAGAAAGAAAGAAAGAAAGAAAGAGGAGGAAAGGAAAGGAAAAAATCTGAGGATCTAGTTTTTGGCAAAGGGATAAAACTCAAAGGCATTTTATTTATATATTTTAATTATATCAGAGAAACTCCCTGGATGAGGTCTTTGAATTCCAAAAATCTTAATGGGAATTTGATGACTCTATTCAATTGTTCAAAGGGCCTGTTAGCAACAGTTGTGCTACTTTTGAAGAAAACATAATGGACCTAAGACCATTGGCCATGTTACTCAAGAAATTAGTTTACTGTTGCTTATTGTTTTTTGCTGTTTGCCAAGCACTGTTGTCTCTCACTATTACACATTCAATTTTATTTTCTTTGAATCATAAAAATGAGGAAATGAAGGATTACTTCCTGCAAATGGATTTTAAAAGCTTACATTCAGCCACTCAGAGATACTTGAACAAAGAATGGTCCTCTGGAGTCTGGGAAGTTGGTGCTCCAGGACCGAGTTCCGGAGGTAACCCCACAGCCTGGTGACCCAGCAAGGTGACCCCCACAACCCACTGCTGTCTCCACTCTGCCAGGCCAGAGCATTCAACTCTGGAGTCACTGGGCTGAAAGATGCTGTATATTTTTTGAATAAATAAAAGCCTTTCAAGAATGAGCCTGGAGTTTGTGGGTAAGATGTCAGCTAACCAGTGCTTGCGATGAAAAGGTGGAGTGGTCCACCCCGGGCCACGTGTGATGCTTATGGTGGGGGCGGGACACAAAGAAGCTCAGCTTCATTGTAGTAGACTCAGCATCCAGCTGGACCCTGGGACCTGATGCAGCCTCAAGGCTGCAGAAATGATGGACCTACGGCAGCCGCCGGGATGTTTTACCATAAAGAGCAGCTCTTTGCCGAGAAACTGAGAGTACGAGAGCCCGAAGCACGCCACTGTTGGCAGAAACCAAGATGGAAGTCCTGAGCGGGAGCAAGATGATTTCTCTTTGAGACTCCATGTCTGAAGCTGGGCATGGTGGCGCACACCTGGAATCCTAGTATTTGAGGGGCTGAGACAGGAGGATCGCAGGGTTGAGGACAGCCTCAGCGATGTAGCAACACCTTCAGCAACTTAGTGAGACCTGTTTAAAAATAAAATAAATAAATAAACAAATAAACAGGGCTGGGGTGTGGGGTGTAGCTAAGAGGTAGAACACCCTGGGGTTCCATCTCCAGTAACACACACACACACACACACACACACACACACACACACACCCTATCTCCATATGAAGGCATCAACGGGAAGTCAGATGGGAAACTCAGAATATTCCATGCTCCTGGAAACTCTCCCTTACCTCAACACACACACACACACACACACACACACACACACACACCCTTTCTCCAACCAACAACGGGCAAGAAACACATCTCACCACACCCTCGGCCTCAGGCCAGGTCAGGAGCTCAGCACCCTAGGCTATCTTTACTCCAGGACTGCACTTCCCATCACTGTACGCATGCCTTCTCTAAGCCCATCCATCACACCAGCACATCTTTTGAAACCCACTCACTGTGCCTTCTGGAACTCACGTTCCACCATCGGCAAACACCGCTCTGTCCCTAAGGTCAGGTAGTGACAGGAAGCTGACTCACCTTCATGCCTTGCTGAGAAGCTTCGGCCTGCTTACTTCTCCCCCTGGGCCTCAGGGTGGGCTTGGATGCCTTCCTCCCCACTCATCTCTGCTGTTTCTAGGCCAATCTCTGGCCTCCTCTCTAAAAGTTCCAGCTGTGACTCTGAGGTCATTGAATTCTTTTTTTTGGCGGGGGGGTGGGGACTGGGGATGTAAACCAGGGGCCTTCTACCTCGGGCTACACTCCCAGACCTATTTTATATTTTATTTGGAAACAGGGTCTCTTAAGCCAGTTGAGGCTGGCTTCGGAACCTGCGTGATCCTCCTGTTTCAGCCTCCCAACTGTGGGGATTACAAGCGTGTGCCACCAGGGCCAGCTTCTGAGGTCACTGAATTCTACCACCAGGCACCTTTGCTACAGTCAACAACTCAGTCCTGTTCCCCAGTCACCTCCATCACCCCATTTCCCCAACAGCTCCAATCCTGGCTTACTGGACCTCCCCCCACAACAAACTCCTGTTATAATTCTTTCTTTTTCCCCTCTAGGACTGGGGATTAAACTCAGAGACATGCTACCTCTGAGCTGCACCCTCAGCCTTGTTATTTTTTTGTTTTGAAACAGGGTCTCACTGGGTAGCTAAGAAACTCACTAAGTTACTAAGTCTAATCTTGAATCTGTGATCCTCCTGTCTCAGCCTTCCAAGTACTGGGATGACAGCTGTGCACCACGCCCAGCTCTGCTGTGATCCTTGGTGATTCCAACAGCCACATGGGTAAACTTTCCACACTCCATTCCTTGGACTTTTGTACTCCAGCAGACCCAAATCCTCCCCATCCCTTCACCAGAGCTATATCATAAGCAATAACTAGTTATATATTATGATAACTAATAAGCATATCATAACCAATACTGGAATCCCTTCAAAATTATTTTAATCTCAGACACTCCATTTTTTCATTATCACTTCCTTTCTGATCCATCTCTCCGTATACTCTAACACCCTTTGAGGGTTCTTCTTATTACTGATTCTAATACCTGTTTATCTTCTTTCTCCTCTTCACCCTTTTCCTTCCTTCTTTGTCTATGTTAGTTCCACGAATGCACATTAAAACCTCCCCCTTACTTCCCAGAATAAAAAAAAAGATGATTCTCTGTTCTACTTCCTCGCTTCATGCTCACTAGGAGAAAATTACAACCATGATTAGCCCATCTTCCCCAGCCTGGCATCCAGACAACCAAGCACACCTGGGGAAAAACACACATCTAACCTAACTGTTCTCTCCTTGATTTAAAAAGCACCTGAAGGGAGGCTGAGACAGGAGGGTTTCTGTTCACAGACAGCCTAGGCTACTTAGTGAGGCCCTCTGAAACTTAGTGAAACTCTGTTTCAAAATAAAGAATAAAAAATAGGGCTGAGGGTACAGCTCAGAGGTAGAATGCCACTGGGTTCCATCTCCAGTATCACAAAAAATTTTAAAAAGTTTAAAAAATAAAAAATAAAAACCAACTGAATAGAACCTGTAATGGTTTAGATTTAGAATTTCCCTAGCCCTCACAGAAACCGGGCAGCATGTCGGAGGTTGCCAAGGAGGGGTTCCTGGGGTGTGGCTTTCGAGATTATATAAGGTCCCTCCTTCTCTGTTCTCTCTTTTCCTTCCAGCTTCTGTGAATAAGAGCAGAGTCCTGCTCTCTCCCTTTCTCTGCTTCCCATCACCATGTCCTGAGCTCCACAAACCTGGCCTGACATGGACTGAACCTCTGAAATCTCCAAAAGTGTGAGCAAATAAGTCTTCCTTCCTCTAAGCTGCATGGTTAGGTTCCTTGGGTCACAGCAGTGAGACTCTTCACCGGAACAGGCCCCACTGCTGCCCCTCGCACAGACTCCCACCACTTGTGTCCACAATCTGCACCTGCAGGTGAAAGTCCCCTCCCACCATGTGTTCCTTTTCTCGATGTTACAAGAGTTGAATTCTTTGTGCTCTTAACCAAAGTAAACCCCTTAGGAAAGCACTAGACTTATTTCTCGCCTACTCAAGGGCACAACCACATCAAATCTCTCCTTTTTTCCCTGAACTGTTAAAATTTCTGGCATTATTTCATGAGCTTATGAACATCTATTTTGCCTTAACAAAGAAAAGACAATGATAATAACATAAAATCGCTTTGGGCTACACTTCTACCTCCAGCTCCCTCCTCATTTCTAACTCTGCTCGTATAGAATATTCCTTGAAATTCTGTGCTTGCTGTCTACAAATTGTCTCCATCGTTTTTTTCCCCTTGAACTCCTTCCTCATGTTCTCACCCCATGGTGCTCTACTGGCACTACTTTTTCAGGGTCACGAATGAGTCCAATGATGTGAAATCTAATTATGGGTCTTTGGTCCTCAGCCTTCTTGACTTATCAATCGCAGTTGGTACAGTTCCTACATCTTCCAACCACAGATGTGTGTGTCCCTGACCTCCCAATATCTTTACTGTTTTCTCTCATTTTTCTAGCCTCTGAATCGTGTCGTATCCGAGACCTCAATCTCTAGACTTTTCCTCTTGTCTATTTGTATGCGGTCTCTGGGTAAATATATTTACCCTCATGGTTTTAAATATCACCTACTTGCTGATGCTTTTTGTTTGTTTGATTTTGCTTGGGCTTTGGTTTTTAAGTATTGGGAATCAAACACAAGGTTATGCAACCTTCATGCCCTTTTTTTTTTTTTTATGTTTGGGGATGGAACCCAGGGGCATTCGACCTCCTAGCTACACTCCCTGCCCTATTTTTTATTCTTTATTTTGAAACAGGTTCTCACTAAGTTGCAGAGGGCCTCACTAAGTAGTAGCTGAGGTTGTCCGCGAACCGTGATCCTCCAGTCTCAGCCTCCCAAATGCTGAGATTACAAGCATGCGCCACCAAGCCCACCAAGCCCGGCTAAGCCCTTTTTCTTTTTTTAAACAGGGTCTCACTAAGTTGCTGAGACTGTTGTCAAAACTGTGATCTTCCTGTCTCAGACTCCCAAGTACTGGGATTATAGACTCATAATACCACACCCAGCTCAACTTTATAACTTTATAAGCTCTCCTTTGACCCCAGGTTCATACACCCAACTTCCTGGTACATTTTCATTCATAATTATGGTAGGCTTTTCACACTTGAAGTATCCAAGACTGGACTTTTGATATCTTCTTCCCCAAAACCTGTTCCTTTGACATCTTGTCGTCCTCAGCTAATGTCAGCTGCATCCTTGCACTTATTCAGGCCCCCAAACTTGCCATAAACACTGAATAGGCCGCGAGTCTGGAGAGTTGTGCACAGTCCTGATTGGCCGGCTGAGTCACGTGGGGGATCCGAGGCACCGCTGTTTTATAGGCATGTTGATTATCTCCCGACATCTGTAGCATCGCGATGTTTGGAGTCTCGCGATATCTCTGCTTCTGGTTTCCGGGGTTCCACTGCGAGATCACGCGGGGGAGGAACCCAACTTGTCAAATGCAACCTCTTCTTTCTCTCCTGTCTGCTTCAAATCCACCAAGTCCTGCGGAGCACCTCTGCCCATCCCCACCTCGGCTCAGGCCCGCCCTGCTCTAAGCTGTCCTTTCTTACCTGGATGATAACTGTAGGGTTCTGAATGAAACTTTATTTCTACTCTTGTGATCGTTCAAGTCACATCATGCTACTACCCTGGACAGAATCCACTGATGACTCCCCACCTCAATCGGAATAAAACCCACAGTCCTTGCCATGATCAACCATCCCCTACCCGGGGAGGTTCTCAGTGGTTTCTCTGGTTTTCTCTCCGCCTTTGCCCTCCCTCCCACGCTCTCCACACTGACTCCATCTTCTTCCTCAGCACACCCGGAAGGCTGCCCTCGTGGCCTCTGCATCAGCTGTTCTCTTCCTCAAATGCTCCTCTCTTCTGTACCTGGGTAACTAGCCCCTTTCCTTTGGGTCTTTACTCAAATGACCCTTTTCACTAAAATACTCTGTGTTATACTTATCTACCTTTTTATTGTCTTTTTATAATTTAGAATATTAGTTTTAGCCGCTTGTCATCCCAGCGCTTGGGAGGCTGAGACAGGAGGATCGCAGGTTCGAAGCCAGCCTCAGCTACTGAGTGAGGCTCTCAGCAACTTAGTGAGACCCTGTTTTCAAATAAAATATAAAATAGGTTTGGGAGGATAGCCCGGAGGTAGAAAGAAAGAAAGCCCCTGGGTTCCACCCCAGCACCACACACACACACACACACACACACACACACACACACACACACTAAGAATAGTAGTTTTAGTAGAGAAAGATTTTTGTCTCCTTCATCCGCCCTTACTTTCCCACCACTCAGAATAGTAACCTAGAATCCAGCAGGCATTCAAAAGATTGGTTAAGTAGGTACCTTTGTCGCTCACCCTGTGGATTCTATTTTATTCATCCTTTTTAAAGGCTGTTGGTGTTCTAACTGCGTATACCTAATAAACTCATTAAAGACAGAAGCAATTTCATTTTTAATCCTCCATGAATTTTTATGATTCATAAAGATGTCAAATAAATATTTGATGAAGTAATTGATTGACAAAACCATTGATAGGCATTTTTTTGTGTGGTACTGGGGATGGAACCCAGGGGCATTCTGCCCCCAAGATACATTCCCAGCCCTATTTTTTATTGTTTATTTTGAAACAAGGTCTCAGTAAGTTGCAGAGGGCTTCACTAAGTAGCTGAGGGTGGCCTTGAACCTGGGATCCTCCTGTCTCAGCCTCCCAAGTACTAGGATTACAAAAATGTGTTCCCACACCCAGCTCATTGATAGTCTACTTAATGTTTATTAGATAATTAGATAATATTCTAAATAACAAGCACCAGAAATTCAGGGATGTCTTAGCAATTATAAAATATCATATCTCACACACACACAAAAAAAAAGCCTATGGAAATAAAGCAAAATTATAACCTACAAAAAATGTATAACAGCATTTTTATCTTTTTGTGATCCTGGGGATTTAACCCAGGGGCCGTCTGCCTCCAAGATACCCCACCAGCCTTTTTTAATTTTTTTGTTCTGAAACAGGGTCTCACTAGTTTGCTGAGGCTTTCCTTGAACCCGTGATCCTCCTGTCTCAGACTCCCGAGTACTGGGGTTAAAGGCATGCACTTCCATGCCTGGCTGTAATGGCATTTTAAACATAACTCTTTGAATAGTTAGGAGCAGCAAAGAGCTCCTACAGTATTAGTTGTTTATATTGGGTCTGAGAGTAATATGAGTCAAGTGTGGTCTTCATTTCAATGTACTGTTAAAAAAACCACAGTTCGTGGAAAACATAAAGAAGAGGATTCGCGGTCCCCGGCCTCACACGGCGTGCCAAGGAGCCTCCGTATTGAAGCTACTGCTGGAAACAGACCACCCTGCCAGGATGCTGGGCCGGGTGGTACCCAGGAGGATGGGGAAAGACAGGCTCTTCGCAAATCTTGCTCAGAGTCTAGAACTGCAAGTTCAACGCTGCATGTCCAGGATCGAGTAGCTTCTAAATGTGGGACTAGAACAAAAGAAAGAAGAAGGGCAGGATGTGTAAGCCTCTAGTTCACTTAAAACATGAAGAGGAAGGGAAGAAAAGGACCAGCTGAGGGACGAGGGATGTGTATGTCTGGACATACAATAAGACAAAGGAAGCCAATACAATGATGTGCAAATCCGGACAGAACTTGGAGACAAAGCTCTTCCAGTTTACATAAACCATGTCCTGAGGGGAAGGCGAAGGACTGCCTTCTGGAAAACACTAATACAAATATATACAAATTTCTTTCTCCTCTTCTTCCTCTCCTCCTCTTCTTCCTCCTCTTCTTCTTCCTTCTTCTTCTGAGCAGGGATCTAACCCAGGGTCGTCCTACCTCTGAGCTACATCCCCAGCCCTACTTCATTTATTTATTTTATTTTATTTTGAAACAAGTCTCCTTAAGTTGTTGAAAGCCTCGCTAAATTGTTGAGACTTGCCTTGAACCTGCGACCCTCCTGTCGCAGCTTCCCAGGTACTGGGATTATTACAGGTGTGTGCCCAGTTCCTATTTTGTTTTTTATTTGGAAATGGGGTCTTGCTAAGTTGTTGAGACTGGCCTTAAACCGCGGCTCCTCCTGCCTTAGCCTCCCAAGTACCAGGATGACAGGTGCGTGCCATCACAACTGGCCAAATATATTTTTCTTCTGAACTTTTGTACATTCTCTCAACAACTTAGTGAGACTGTTTTAAAATTTAAAAAAAAACACCAGTCCATATTCAAATGTCCCTGATTGTACCAGGATTTTAAAACATTTCTATTATTTTCAAGACAGGATTGAGTCAGGTTTTATGTATCATGTTTAGTTGTTTTGCCTCTAAAAATTGCTAAAGTCACACTCTAAGAAATTTTTTTTTAATATACCTTCTTGGAAGGTGTATTCTACTTGATGGAATTCCTAATCCAGAGAAATTAGAGGGCTCCAGGATCAAATCTCGTTCTGTTTACCTCTGCTGCTCTTTAAAAGACAGTCCTGCAGGGCGTGATGGTACACATCTGTCATCCCAGTAAATGGGAGGCTGAGACAGGAGGCTCACAAGTCGTTGGCCAGCCTCAGAAACTTAGCAAGGCCCTCCGCAACTTAGTGAGACCCTATCTCAAAATAAAAATAAAATAAAATATGCCTGGGAGGTGTTGCTCAGAGATAGAATGTGCCTGGGTTTAATTCTCAGTAGCATGCACACACACACACACACACACACACACACACACACACACACAAATTAAAATTAAAATTAAAATTAAAATTAAAAAAATAAAAGGCAGTCAGAAGAGATATCTTCTGTGTTTTCAAATACTTGAGCCGCCATTATGTGAGACCTCAGTTGACAACAGTAACCCTTAGAACCCGTTATTACCCCCACGCTGCTGAAGTGTTCCTGGGCGTTATATATTCCTTTCTGCCCTAGATATGTCTGCTTTTTTTTTTTCTTCACTTATTACTTTAGCACTCCTCACTCTTTTTCTCCTCACCCCCCTCCTTTCCTGGCCCTTGGCCTCGGGTTCCAGAACAACCTGGCCAACTTCAGAAGTCCCTTTTCAACAAGGCCCTCGGAGGATGGGATGAGGACACCGCCCACACCCAGCATATCCATGGAGACGTCTCACTATGTCTGCCTAGGTCTTGGTGCCCATGTGGATTCTATACCCTTGCACACCCAGGGTCAAGGAGACAGGGAAGAGAAGTCTTTATGTGGAGCTTCCAGAGGACTGGAAAGGATTCAGTTCAGCCACCTGACACCTTTACACACTTATCGTTCATTATCTGACCCCTGTCCTTTGGAACCCACTGCTTTCCAAACTCCTTTGGGCCGGCTGCTTGGAAAGTAAAGTGTGAATTTCCTCTTGTGACTGAACAGCAACTTAGAGACACCCTCGGCAATTTAGAGAGAACTTATTTCAAAAATAAATAAATATCCAGGCGCGGTAGCACACGCTTGTAATCCCAGCATGTGGGAGGCTGAGACCAGGGGATTGCAGTTCGTGGACAGCATCAGCTACTTTGTGAGGCCCCCTGCAACTCAGTGAGACCCTGCTTCAAAATACAGAATTAAAAAATAGGGCAGGGGCTGTAGCTCAGAGGTCAAATGCCCCCGGGTTCCATCCCAGACTCACAAAAAAACAAAAAAATTAAATAAATAGTAGATAGATAGATAGATAGATAGATAGATAGATAGATAAGGACTGGAGGTGTAGCTCAGAAGTAGAAGCACACAGGTTCAATCTCTACAAACACACACACACACACACACACACACACACACACACACACACACGTTTTAGAAGCAGCCATGAAATAGCCCAGTATTTGTCCTCCCATCTAGGGATCCTCATTCCTACCAATATTCCTTCCTTTATCCCTCAATCTTAGGGACTAAGGTTGAGGAAAATTGGGAGGGTCCAGTTCTCCGAGTCTAGAATGTTTAAAAATATGAACAAGGCATATGTTCTAAATAAAGAACTTTGAGGCCCTAAATTCTAAGTGACTAGGTTACTTCCATCTATTTTCCAAAAGCAAAGAACAATATTTTTTATCTTGGAGTCGCAGTCACATAAATACCAGTGTTTAGAGAAAACTTTCTGCAAATGTCTAGCCGCCAAAGGGACAGGCTGGGTCCTCGCGAAGGCCTGAAAGAGAATTAGGGGAAAGTCGGAGATTTCCTGTCTTTGTAATGAGTTTACTAATTAAATCTTAATTGTAAACCAAGCTGAGCAAAATTTAAATGAACCTCTGGTGCCAGAAGCCAGGTTATTATGATGGAAATGTTTATAAGGACAGGAAAGTGACTTTCTAAACATCAAATTCCTGTGCGTTAGCCAAGACCCAAAGGAAGTTTCCCTGCGTGTGGGGAAACAGAATGTGGTCCAGCAAGTGGCTTGGGCCTGCTTATATAATTAAATGACACCAAGATGCTCAGAGTCTCCTAAGTTCTGCCAGAGACTGCAATATTTATTTCTCTTCTGATGGTCTGGAAGCCGCCATTTCTCCATCAACCAGTACGTTTTCCTTCTTTTATAACAAATGATCGGTCCAGCCATGTTACCAATGATTTTAGCAGTGATAATAATGGAAATTCCTTGACTTTGTAAATGCCGAGAGCTCTGCTGAAAAGTAAGTCTTGCAAATACACGGAAGGAAGCCCCAACTCTGAAGAAGAACAAGGTCGCCATGTTGGGGAAGTAAAAGGCAAAATTGCAGCCCGGCATGGCGGCGCATGCCTGTAGCCTGCAGCCTGTAGCCGCAGGACTTGGGAGGCTGAGAGAGGAGGATAACAGGTTCGAGAACAACCTCAGCAACTTAACGAGGCCCTTAGCAACTTAGTGAGACCCTGTTTCCAAATAAAAAACAAAATAGGGCTGGGGTGGAGTGTAGCTTGAAGGTAGAATACCCCTGGGTTCAATCCCCAGCACCTAAAAAAAAGTAAAGTTGCTTGGGTTTTCTCTATTACTAACCAGAGGATAAAAGGTGAGCTATAAAATAAACAGAAGCAAAATTCAGGTGGCTGTGCACATAGTTTAGCACAGTTTATTTAGCATAAGATTAGGAGAGTGAGTTATCCAAATACTCAGATTCTGCTTAGTTTGGTTATATTTTTATTTATTTATTTATTTATTTATTTATTTATTTATCGGTTTATTTATTTATTTATTTGCGGTACTGGGGATTGAATCCAGGGGCATTCTACCTCCGAGCTAAACCCCCATCCCAATTTTTTTTTTTTTTTTGAAATAGGGTCTCACTAAGTTGCAGAGGGCCTCCCTAAGTAGCTGAGGCTGGCTACAAACTCAGATCCTCCTGTGTCAGTCTCCCAAATGCTGGGATTACAAGCGTGCACCACCATGCCTGGCTTGGGTTTTGTTTTTTGTTTTTTTAATGCACTTACTTAAAGTGAATAGATTTCTTTATAGCTTTTCCCTTAGAGGCATTAATTTAGCACCAACTTTTTCCTCCTCTATACCTCTCGCCAGCAAAACCCTCCACTGTCTGGTTTGGCCTTGAAAGTGGATCCGTTTCCTGGATTCCTTTGCAAGCTAAAGGCATGCCATAGATCAGGGACCATGGGGAAAATTCTATCCAAGCCTAGAAGGAATGAGGTCAGTGGCAGATACGGCTGATTTCTGTGACCCAGAAGTTGGAGGGCCAGCAGACAGTTTCCTTAACATCATTATAACCTCAATCCTTTGCTCGCTTCCAAGGAAACCACTCGGGTGCAAGTTGGGACAGATCATCTACACTGTAAGAAATTAAGCAAAAAGGCAGCGGGCGTGGTGGCGCACGCCTGTAATCACAGTCCTTGGGAGGCTGAGACGGGGGGATTGCAAGTTCGAGGACAGCCTCAGCAAGTGCTGAGACACTCATCAACCTAGTGACACCCTGTTTCAAAATAAAAATAAAATAGGGCTGGGGGTGTAGCTCAGAAGTACAATGAACCTTGATTCAATCCCTGGTCTCATATACAGAGAGAGAGAGAGAGAGAGAGAGAGAGAGAGAGAGAGAGAGAGGGATGCAGCATAATTTTATGATATAATGCTATGATATATAACCATAATATGATTTATTCTACTCATATGTATAAATTTTGAAAGGCAAAACAGCCTTGCTGTGCCACCCCCAAAATAATAAAATAGGCAAACGTGCAGGGTTTCTCCTTCAGACCTCTTCTTGGGTCCGAGTGGGGCAAGATGCCTACCGCGCAAATCGTGACCGTAGGCTCGCTCCGGTCGAGCCCCATCATCTGTATGTAGTCGTGCGCCCACATACTCCTCAGATGTTGGCAGCTGGAAGGGAGTCGTAATCCCAAGAAGAGGCACGTTAAACACGGGGGCTTCGTGTCTCCACTGCTCACAGGTTGTAACAGGGCTCAAAAGAAGGTTTGGGGGCAGCTACAATTTATTATCACTATTATTGTCATTTGACTCTGAATCCTAAAGGAAAGAAAATAAGAAAACCATCCCCCAGAGAGCTATAATAAAACCGGCCTCTCCCGTCTCTAATTTAAGTCACTTTCTCAATTATCCCCACAGAGCCTCTTTAACGGCCTACTATTTACTTCGTAAACTTAAATTGTTTTTATAGGTCTTTTCCAAAGTCCCTGGTTGTTGTTCTTTTGTTTTGCTTTTAATACGAGCCAGAGCCTAAATGTAAGATTTACATAATAAAATCTCATTTCATCCTGGAAATCTTTTGAGGCTATTTTAAGAGGTGGGGCCTGCACATCTTTTGGAAAAGCAACTTAGCCTGAGTCTTTTCTATCTTCGAGGTAAATGCTTTGCTAAATCGCAAGATAAAAGTTAGAACGCTTTCGAATTGCCTGCCCTGTGTGCTGCGGCCATCACTGGCTCCAGCGGAGTATCTTGACTTGATGCATGGGTTCCGGGTAAGAAAATCCTTGGAGGGAAAAGAAACACATCCTTTGGATATCAGTTATAAATCAACGCTTCAGAGATACGTGGCTTTGCTTTTGTTCGCAACTTTGTTGAATATATTTTCTTTGGGGTTTGTCCTTTGAAGCCATTAGCCAACAAAATCGTTTCCTGACCCTCTCCACCATTGCCAATGCTAGTCAACAAATAGGCAGACCCCACAGAGCCTTACGGGCAGCCAGCCAGCCCTAGCAACCTGAGAACCACGACTCACAGACTGCCGTTGCTGAATTGTTGATGGCGTGGGGCACCCTCGGTAAATAGTCTCCCATCATTTTATAAAAGACAAGGATGGATTGGGGTGGTCCATGGTCCAACTGCACCCTACCAGCATCGTGCTGTTTGGAGTGAGCCAGCTGTGGTAGCCCTCCACCAGAAGTCTAGTCTCTTAGGCTTCTGGTAATTGGATTGCTTTCTCAGGTTAAAGAGAATTTTGAGCCAGGCGTGGTGGAACAGGACTATAACCCCACGACTTGGGAGTCTGAGACAGGAGGACCTCAGGTTTGAGGCCATCCTCGACAACTTAGTGAGACTTTTAGCAACCTATTAAGACGGTTTTAAAACAAAAATAATGAATAAATAAATAAAAATAAATAAATAAACAAACAAATAGGCTGGAGGTATATCTTGGAGGTAGAACGTCTCTAAGTTTAATATTCAGTACAGCCGGGCGTGGTGGCGCACGCTTGTCATCCCCGCGCTTGGGAGGCAGAGACAGGAGGATCGCGCAGGTTCGAAGCCAGCCGCGCGTGCTGGCTTAGGAGACCCTGTTTCCAAATCAAAATGTAAAAATAGGTCTGGGAGTGGAGCCTGGAGGTAGAAGGGCTTCCAGGAACCCCAGTACCACCAGAAAAAATGATATCCAATACAGAGAGGGGGTGGGATCAATTTTGTAAAGACAGTTTCCATGATAGGTGTTAGGGCACCTGCGTTTATTGAAAATATATTTAGTACAGAACAAAATTCAATTCCCTAAAGCATATAAATTACTTGCACTAAAGTACCCATAGCTGTAGACTTAAAAAAGCTTCTTTTAGTTTTTGGTGAATACAAAAATTGGTGCGTTTTAAGACAGCGTATGTATTATTTAGCTCAGCACCTCAGTTTAACAGGTTAAAATGGGGATAGACGTCAGCGTGGGTAAGCAGTAGATAGCCGGGCCATTTTGTCATCGTCTCCACAACTTCTTATTCAGTGACTCCAGAGAAGCCGAGTGCGGTAGGGCGCAATCCCAGCACTTAGGAGGCTGAGACGCGAAGATCGCAGGTTCACCGTCAGCCGCAGCAACTTAGAGTAAGGTCCTCTGCAACTCAGTGAGAATCTGTTTCAAAATTAAAAAATAAAATAGTGCAGCGGTGTAGCTCAGAGGCAGAACACTTCTAGGTTCAATCGCCAGGACCACATACACAAAATTATTCCAGAGAGCCCAGAAGGAGATGGAGAAGCCATATTCACTTTGTATTCCAGTGAGGTTGCTAGGCCCCAGTGTTAACAACTGAATTGGATGACATAATAAAACTCTGACATCAAGTTTTTGGGGAACTATTTTATCTTATTTATTTATTTATTTATTTATTTATTTATTTAGTGGTACTAGGGGTTGAACCCAGGGGCATTCTACCTCTGAGCAACACCCCCAGCCCTATTTCTTTATTCTTGATTTTGAAGCAGGGTCTCCCTAAGTTGCGGAGGGTCTCATTAAGTAGCTGAGGCTGTCCGCAAACCTGCGATCCTCCTGTCTTAGCTTCTCAAGTACTGGGATTACAAGCGTGCACCAACCACACTAGGCTAAGAACTGTTTTATTATTAAAACTGGATTTTTCTCTCAATTAGGCTCTCTTTTTTAAGCTTAGAAATGGCTTTGGGGGATGTTAAATTATAACCTAGCCTGGACTCAAAAGTGCTATTGGTCTGGTGGATTCAAAACGTTAAGCAATTCTGACTTACCAGCTAAAGGTCAGATAAGAACTGGGGACAAGTTCCACGGCTCAGTGTAAGCCCCATTGCTGAATGGCCGCGGGCCGTGAGATGTTGTGATTATTGTGAACATCTCCACGTCTTGCACTAAGCATTCAACTGGGCCAGTAGGTCTGATTCTATTTCAGAAGAAGTTTTAGAAAGCCCCCCCCCCTTTTTATGTTTCTTTCTCCCTTTTTCTTTTCTTTTTCTTTTCTTTTGTGTGGTACTGGGGGTTGAATCCAGGGGCATTCTGCCTCTGAGGTACACCCCCAGTTCTATTTTTTGTTCTTTATTTTGAAAGAGGGTCTTATTAAATTGCAGAGAGACTCATTAAATAGCTAATACTGACTGTGAACCTGTGATTCTTCTGTTTCAGCCTCCTAAATACTGGGATTACAGCCAGGTGTGGTGATACACGTTTGTAATCCCAGTATTCAGGAGGCTGAGACAGGACGACTGTGGTTTGTGACCAGCCTCAGCTACTTAGTGAGGTCCTTTGAAACTCAGTGAGAACCTATTTCAAAATAAAGAATAATAATTTAAAAAGGGGGGGGCAGGGGTGTAGTTCGGAGGTAGAATGTCCCTGGGTTTCATCCTCAGCACCGCAAAAAAAAAAAAAAAAAAGTACTGGTATTACAAGTCTGTGCCACCATGCCCAGCTTCTTTCTTCATTTTTAATTAATTTATTTATTTTTATCTTTTAGCAATGAAAAAGATTGCTTTGGGGATTCCCGGTGCGTTCAGGTTGTCTCCAACCCTATGGATTTTTGGTGATCACATCTTACACAGAAAGATTCTACTTTAGCCTAAAAATTCCAGAGCCGACCAAAGAGAGAGGGTGTAAGCAAGCGGAGGGCCTGGAGAGCATCACGTTAAGTGAAACCAGCCAGTCACAGAAAGCGAAGGGTCGCGTATTTTCTCTCAAGTGCGGAAGCTCGGGAGTAATCGGGACACAAGAGGAACCTCAGATCAAGGAGGATTAACCCCAGTGGAGATGGAGGGGGTCTGGGAAGGGTGGTGTGGGACGGGGAAGGAGAGTAAATGAAGGAAACACTTTCACTGATGATACGGACGCGTGTGAAATGACCAACGCCAAGCTCAGTATCTTGTATGGGGAAGGAGAGGGAGCCGGGGGGAAACACCCCCAGTGTGTGTGCATGTTGGTCCCCATCACTCTGAACTACATTACAACGTGACACTACAAGGCACCCATGAAAGTATATTAGAAAACAAAAGCAAATCGATATCGTTAGCCAGGAGAGAGGGAGCCCAGAGGAAAGGAAGCTGACCTTCTCCATAATAATAAAAGGGAGACAATGAGCGCGTTGGGCGCCTTTGGGTGATGCAAGCCTAGCTTCTGGCGATTTCCAGTCTTCCAGGTGCAGCTCCTGAATCCCTGAGCTGGCTGCTGTTCAACTGAGCCCGAATCCCTGAGCTGGCTGCTGTTCAGCTGAGCCTCGGCCACCTCCAGGGTACAGGATCAGGCCCGGGCAAGCTTCAGTCAGTCGGTGCAAAACCACTGAAAGAGACATAACCAATTCCCAACTAGTAAACTCTGCAAGAGCGGGGAAGGTTGTCTGTCTGCCAATGGTCGGATCCTCGGAGCACAGCATGGGGCCTCGTCTCTAGTGGGTGCTTACTGCGTACGTGTTGACAGAAGGGTTACCATACTGGAGCAAAGCAGGAGGACACAGAGAGAAAAGAATGCTTGTGCGTGGTTGGCGGGAGTGTAAATTGGTTCGCCCATCCTGAAAAATGTCGGGGAGGTTCCTGGAAGAAGGAAAAATAGGATTACCATCAGATCTGGTAGCTTCGGGTTGCTAGGTACATGTCCAGAGGAAATACAGTCAGTATCTCAGAGAGAGATACGCTCTCTCTTATACATTTTGCATGAGGCTGAGGCCCAATGTCCTTGTTAGGGTTCATAACAAAGTACCACAGCCTGGATGGCACTGCAGAATAGCTTCAGAAGCTATTCTGGTTTTTTGGTTGTTGTTTTTGTTTGTTTGTGTTTGTAGTAATTTGTAGAATGTCCCTGCGCATTAAACAAAGGAGCATTCTATCTCCGAGTCACAACCCCAGCCCGATTTTATTTTCATTTTGAAACAGGGTTTTATGAGGTTGATGAGAGTCTCACTATTGGCTGAGGCTGTCCCCAAACTCGAGATTCTCCTGTCTGAGCCTCCCGAGTACTGGGATTACAGGCGTATACCACCATGCACAGTTCTACTCTGTTTTCTTAATATGCTTTTATTGGTGCATTATAGGCTCACATCATACTGTAAATCATATTAATAGTAACATCCATGCATAACATCCATGCACACAGCTCTTGGTCCCACCCCCCGCCTCCCCATCTCCTCCCTTCCCAAAACAATACTGATATTGACATTGATATGTTCACATATGTACACGTAGTCGATGGCAGTAACTCCATTAATGAACCTCAGTCTTTTCCCTTCCCCTTTCCCCTGGACCACCTCCCTGGCTCCACCGAGGATTCCCCTCCATCGTTTGGAATTGCTCTGGTATCTCAATTACTCCGAAGTTTGTGCACATTAGAGAAAAAAATATGACCCTCTGCTTTCTGTGATTAGCTAAGACTTTACACTAAATATAAATAAATAAATAAATAAATAACCCAATCAAGAAATGGGCAAGTGAATTGAATAGACACTTCACAAAAGAAGAGCTACAAATGGCCAATAATTGCACAAAAGGGTTCAACATCATTAGCAACCAGAGAGATGCAAATCAAAACCACACCGAGATTCCCTCTAACCCCAAGCAGAATAGTGAGCATCAAGAAGTCAAGTAACAGTAAATGCTGCGATGTGGGGAAACGGGAAGCCTTTTGCACTGTTGGTGGGAGTGCAAATTAGTACAGCTCTGTGGAGACCAGTGCTGAGATTCCTCAGAGAGGTGGGCATGGATCCACCATAGGATCTGGCTATACCACCCCTGGGTATCTTTCCAAAGGAGCCCAGACCAGAGAACTACAGTAATATACGCAAACCCATGTTCACAGCAGCACAATTCAGGTAGCCAAACTATGGAACCAAGCAAGGTGGCCATCAACACATGAATGGATTACAAAATTACGGGCTATCCACACAATGGAATTCTACTCAGCGTTAAAGAAAAACAAAATCACATCATTTATAAGAAAATAGAAGGACCCGGAGAACATTGTGTTACATGAGATTAGTCTATTCTGTCTTTTTTTTTTTTTTTCCAGTACTGGGCATGGAGCCCAGAGGCATTCTACTTCCAAGCTACACCCCCAGCCATATTTTCTATTCTTTATTTTTTATTTTTATTTTTGGTGGTACTGGGGGTAGAACCCAGAGGCTTTCTACCTCCAGGCTATACTCCCAGATCTATTTTATACTTTGTTTGGAAACAGGGTCTCACTAAGTTGCTGAGAGCCTCACTAAGTAGCTGAGGCTGGCTTCGAACCTGTGCGATCCTCGTGTGTCAGCCTCCCAAGCGCAGGGATTACAAGTGTGCACCACCACTCCTAGCTCTATTCTTTATTTTGAAACAGGGTCACACTGAGTTACAAAGGGCCTTACTAAGTAGCTCAGGCTGGCCTCGAACCCTGATCCTCCTGTCTCAGCCTTCTCAATGCTGGGATGACACGCGTGCACCGCCACGCCCGGCTGTATTCTGCCTTTTAAATTGTGCTGCTCTCTTATTCTGGGGGCTGGAAGCCAAGGCCGCACCACGGTGGGTTTCTCCCCCAGGGCCCTCTCTTTGGCTTGCAGACGTCCACCGTGGACCAGCTGCACAGCCTATGCTAGAAAGACTTACTGCTTTCATTGGTGTATTTTTTTTTTTTTTTTTTTTTTTTTTTTTTGGTGGTACTGGGGTTCCTGGAAGCCCTTCTACCTCCGGGCTACACTCCCAGACCTATTTTTACATTTTCATTTGGAAACAGGGTCTCCTAAGCCAGCGCCCGCGGCTGGCTTCGAACCTGCGCAATCCTCCTGTCTCTGCCTCCCAAGCGCGGGGATTACAAGCGTGCGCCACCACGCCCGGCAAATTGGTGGATCTTTAATGAAAGGAACACAGGTTTTCATCTTCCCCTTTCTCACCTCCTTTATAGGTTTGATCACTGTTGAGGAACTATTAATGGGACTTCTGGCTCAGCCACATCCGCACCACCACTGCCAAGTGTTCTCAAGAGAATGGACCGGGTTAAGTAATCAAGAGAAAGCCCTGGCTGGGCACGCTGGCGCACGCTGGCCATCCCAGCATTCGGGAGGCTGAGACGGGAGGCTCGCGGTTCGCGGACAGCCTCAGCTGCTACTTAGTGAGGCCCTTTGCAATTCAGTGAGACCCTGTTTCAAAATAAAGAATAAAAATAGGGCTGGAGGTGTAGCTCAGAGGTAGAATGCCCTTGGGTTCCATCCCCAGTACCGAGAGAGAGAGAGAGAGAGAGAGAGAGAGAGAGAGAGAGAGAGAGAGGGAGAGAGAGAGAGACGGACACTTTGGTGATTAAGAAAGGCTGCTGGGATCACCAGGAACACAGGGATAAGAGGTTACAGGTCACCACAGTAAACACCTGGCTCCAGGCAGGACCACACTCGCCCAGGTGGCCACCAAGCCTGTCCTTAATTCCAAATTTGGCTTATTTTGGAAAACAAACCCAGATTTCACCCACCATGAGGATCTTTTTTTTTTTTTTGTACTAGAAATTGAACTGAGAGGAAGAATTCCCTGGAGCTACACCAGCCCTATTTTTTACCTCTTTTATTTTTTCTTTCTTTCTTTTTTTTTTTTTTTTTTGGTGTGTATTGTGAAACAGCATCTCGCTAAATTGCTGAGGGCCTCATTAAACTTCTGAAGCTGGTCCTCGTGTCTCAGCCTCCCAAATCCTGGGAGAATCTTTTTGACAATACTCAGGTGTTACCTATGGTTTATGTTTAGGCTACAAGGCCAATCACAAAAGGAAATGTGGATGAGAGGCTGGTCGCCTCAAAGCCAGAAATAGCATCATTGCCCAAGACCATGGGTACGCAGCAGATAAATCCTGAATGGCACTTGACAGGATGGGCTGCGATGCTTTTGGTTTAGACAAACTTACTACTGAACAATTTCTCGATCCTCTAATTCCGGAACTTCCTTTTTTAGCACATAATCATATTAAGCATTTTGTGTGTGTATGGTACTGCGGTTGGAACCCAGAGGCATTCTACCTCTGAGCTAAACCCCCCAGGTCTATTTTCTATTTCTTATTTTGAAACAGGGTCTCAGGAAGTTACAGAGGGCCTCATAACACTCAGTTGCAAAGGACCTCACTAAGTAGCTGAAGTTGTCTGAGAACCACGATCCTCCTGTCTCAGCCTCCCAAATGCTGGGATTACAAGCGTGAGCCACCACGCCTGGCCATATTAAGCATTTTTAACAAGAAAAGTTGATCAAATGGTTAGTTGTTGTTGTTGTTGTTGTTGTTGTTGTTGTTGTTTGCGGAACTGGGGATGGAACCCAGGAATATTCTACCTCCAAGTGACACCCCAGCCCTACTTTTTATTCTTTCACAATTTTGAAACAGGGTCTCACTCTGTTGCAAAGGGCCTCACAGTAGCTGAGGCTGGCTTCGAACCTGCGCAATCCTCCTGTCTCAGCCTCCCAAATGCTGGGATTACAAACGTGTGCCACCACGCCCAGCTTGGTTAGTTCTTTTTGACCCCTGTTGAAGATTAAATAAGAAAAAGTTAAAAAATTGGGTTTTCAGGGAGTTTGTTTTTGTGGTACTACAGATTGAACCCAGGGGCATTCTATCCCCCAGCAATACCTCCAGCCCTTTTTATTTTCTTATTTTAAAATAGGGTCTTGCTAAGTTGCTGAGAGGCTCACTAAATTGCTGAGGCTGGCTTTGAACCTGCAGTCCTCTGGTCTCAGCCTCCCAAGGACTGAGATTACAGGCATGGGCCACTATGCCCACTGAAAAATTAAGTTTTACACACAAAGACTTCTCTCACAGTGATGTCAGTTAACACACACACACACACACACACACACACACACACTGAATTTGGTGGTAAAAAGTAAGAGCTTGTTGTCTTATACATTGGTTGCTCACCCAAATCCTTAAGAACAATATTGATATTAAATTCACCTGGCCTCTCCTGGACTTCCATCCTAGACTTTAGAAAGTGTTCCTTTAGCTGGGTGTGATGGCACACGCTTATAATCCCCGCGCTTGGGAGGCAGAGACAGGAGGACCGCACAGGTTCAAAGCCAGCCTCAGCTACTTAGTGAGGCTCTCAGCAACTTAGTGAGACCCTGTTTCCAAATAAAGTAAAAGTCACAGGGAGAGTAGCCTAAAGGTAGAAATGCCCCTGGGTTCCACCCTTAGTATTACAAAAAAAAAAAAAAAAAAAGTGCTACTTTTCTCTGAAAACCTGGAAAACTGGCCTGCTATTTCTCTGCCAGTACAGCTCTGTGCATTTTTAAATGTCCCCTTCTCCTTGAAGGCTTCTCTCTTTCCTCACCCCAGCCCCCAGGATGGAGCACACACCTGCTCTACCTTGCACGGCATATATTTTGTGCATTTTATTGGGTTTTTTTTTTTTTTTTTTTTTTTTGTGTGTGTGTGTGTGTGTGTGTGTGTGTGTGCATGTGTGCGGTACTGGAGATGGAACCCAGGGGCATTCTATCTCTAAGCTACACCCCAGCCCTATTTTTTAGTCTTTATTTTGAAACAGGGTCTCACTGAGTTGCAAAGGGCCTCACTAAGTAGCTGAGGCTGTCCGCGAACTGCAATTCTCCTGTCTTAGCCTCCCTTGAAACAGAGTCTCACTAAATTGCCGAGTCTGGCCTCAAACCTGTTCTCCTGTCTCAGCCTCCCGAATGCTGAGATTGCAAGCGAGCGCCACCACGCCCAGCTACATTTTATTAATGGTTATATGCCGTTTGTTCTCTGCACTGAGCTGTGACCCGCTGGAGGGTAGATGATGGCTTCTCACCTTGGCATCCGAAGCGCCCACCACATCCCTGACACATACAGATGTTCGTTGAGTGAGTCACTCAGTCCGTTCCAGTCCCCTTTCTAACGCTTAGCTCCGCAGGGCAGACATCTGGGCAAACGTGGCCACAGGAGGTAAATATCACTCACCCAACTGAGGCCACCGAAAGCGCGACTTCCCCCGCAAGGATTAGGGAAAGCTGAGCCAGGGGCACACATCTATAACCCCAGCACTTGGGAGGCTGAGACTGGAGGATCACAAGTTCCAGGAAAGTCTCAGCAATGAGCGAGACACTTATCAACCCAGCAAGACTATTTCAAAATGAAAATAATATAGGGCAGGGGGTGTAGCTCAGAGGCAGAATGCCCCTGAGTTCAGTCTCCAATACCATGAAAATAAATAAAAGTGTTTGGGGGGGGGGGGGCGGGTAGGGATCTAGCCAGTTCAAACACAGGAGAAAAGTCACAGGGGAAAGAGATGATGAGCCATGCAGGAGGAATCCCACCTACTTGCTTTTTCCAAAACAGGTTTCTGAACCCGATGGTCAAGGAGAAGTCCGGCAGCGTGCAGAGACAGCTCCGGTCCTCAGCCCGCGGCGGATCGCATGCGGGTGTGAGTCACGCACTGCGGTCGCTGGAGGTCCTCCCGCAGGCACCCAGGTCTCCCTTCAGCTTCTAAAACCCCTTGTCTCTGATGCAGAGTATTAAATACCAAAGCAGTGTCGTGGCCACAGATGAGAAACTGCAAGGAAAAAAAAAAATTCTTAACTGGAACAGGCCAGGGAAATTGGGCCGTATGAGACCTGTGGTTAGAACGTAACCACAGGCTCATTTACCTATATTTGGGGCAGCGAAGATTGGATTTTATAAAAATATAGACAGCCGCCATTGTAAATCATGTCGACAACCAGACTAACTTAAAAAAAATGCTTTGCTTTAAGCCTGTGTTTTAGATGTATCATTTTTAACATGAGAAATGAAGTATTTGTAGACTGGAATGGATCTTTTAGTTTCTGCTTCTGAAGTGGTAGATCTCCAATTGGATGAGCCTAGACAAGCAATAGATATTGAAAGCTAAGTTTAAAATAACTCCCCACATTTGATTTAGAGAGATATCGTAAATTAACCACTATTAAAAATTATAGTGGCAATGGATATCTAATATGGAATCAAATAAACCACTGTTTTAAAATTGTTAATAGTCAATTAAGTAAATACCTATGGTTAATAGATTAGCTGTCTTCATTAGGCTTTTAAAAGTTGAAGTACTGAGACAAAAACTTATTCTGGGCCAAAATTTACTTTTTTTTTTTTTTCTCCTTCCCAAATTGAAAAAAAAAAAAATCGAAGGGAAGAAGTAAAATATATTTTCTTATTTGGCTTATAAAATTACTTTTGCTTTTTTTCTTAATAGTTTATGCAAATTGAAAGCACAATTTTATGACAATTTTCTTCTGCACTCCTAATGGTTTTCAGAAGAAGTATGTTTGGGAACTCAATTTTAAATTACCTAAAAATATCTTTATTTCCCAAATTTACCATCAAATTGTTGAAGAGTATGAGACCATATTTTTGGTTGACAGTGTATACCAAAGTAGTTTATGAAGTTCCAAGAAATGAAGAGAAAAGAGATAAAACTGTCCTGAGAAATCATGTATGTCCGTGTTCAATCTTTGTTTTGTTGTTGTTGCTATTGTCGTTACTGTTGATTGTTTGGTTTGTTTTGCTTTGTTTGTTTCTCCTTGGCTCATGAAAATGAAAGTTACAATCGTGCTCTGTGGCTAAGAAAAGCAAACTAGAAGCAAAGGACAGAAGGCACGAGGTACACAAACATGGTGGTTCCATAAATAAGAACTTTATAAAAACTGATGCCGGTGCGCTTGAGAACCTCGGCATCTGCCGTGGCCTGGGGCTCTGGATGGGCTAAGGATGACGGGGAGGAGCCAGGTGACTTATTGAAGGTGTCTCCATTGAACGCGGATAACTTATTCAATGTAAGCAGGCCCGGCCATTTGCTGGCATGAGTGTCTTCTTGCCTTCATGGAGAAATTCGCCGCTGCCATGTTTTCTCCTGTCCCTTGGCACCTCTGCTGCTACACTGATACTGCTCTCTCTGCAGTTCCAAATGACCTACTCCTTGCCAGTCCTAAAGGATATTCCCATCCTCCTCTTCACCTTCGGTGGCATGTGACTCGTGACTACACCGTCCTCCTGGACCCGTTTTCCTCCTGGCTTCTATCCCGGTCACTGTTTCCTTCATGGGCCCTTCTCATTTGTCCAGTAAGCGCATCATCAGGCATCTACTGTGTGCGGGAAAGAATACACAAAGGAGACGCCAGTCTCCATGCTGGAGGGAACTCTAGAGTTAGTGATTATTAATTATTGAGAAGCCGCTGCCGGGCACAGGATGCGCTGGGCATTTCGATTGTGAAGCCTGTACTCTTTCCGCTCCTTGGGGTTGCACACCTTCCGATGCCTTTGGTTTTCCTAAGGGTATCTTTCACATCTTTTGTTTTTCTTCTCTGTTTATTCTTCTTTGACTATCTCCGCACCATCCACGATTTACATCTAGATAACTCCCAAGTTTATACTCCCAGTACAAGTGTCCTGTCTGAACGTAGAGCTGTGTAGCCTGTTATCTCTAGCAGAGGGCTCGACAAGCTCAAAATTGAACTTACCCTCTTTCCCCCAGGAATTATTGTACCCAGGATTCCCCTCTCCTCAGTGGCTCCCCTGTCTTCAGAATGCCCTCAACCACTAACTTCTGGGTCATCTCTCCTCCTTCCTCTTCTTCAAGATAGCTAATTAATCGCTCGCCAATCAATCTGTATCCTAAATCAATGCATTCTAATTTGTCCTTTTTTTAAGTACTGGGGATGAAGCCCAGGGGAATTCTACCTCCAAGCCACACCTCCAGCCCTAATATTATTTTGAAACAGGGACTCACTGAGTTGCAAAGGGCCTCACTAAGTAGCTGAGGCTGGCCACGAACCCCGATCCTCCTGTCTCAATCTCCCAAATGCTGGGATTACAAGCGTGCGCCACCACGCCCAACTTGTCAGTTTTTTTTTTTTTTTTTAATTACAGCTTTGGTTAAACTCTCGTTTTCTTACCTCAATAGCTCCCAGAACTTTTTTTTTTTTTTTTTTTTTTTTGGTGGTGGTACAGGGGAGTGGAACCCAGAGGCTTTCTACCTCCGGGCTATACTCCCAGACCCATTTTATATTTTATTTGGAAACAGGGTCTCGCTAAGTTGCTGAGAGCCTCACTAAGTAGCTGAGGCTGGCTTCGAACTTGTGCGATCCTCCTGTCTCAGCCTCCCAAGTGCGGGGATTACAAGCGTGCGCCACCACGCCCGGCTTCCCAGAACTTCGTAAAGCATCTGCATGCCCCTAGTTTTAGGTTCTCCCACCTAGACCATCTTGCACACACCTATTGGCCAGATGTGCTCATCTACTTCTCTGCTAAATCCTCACCTGATTCTCCATGGACTTCGGGAATTGTTTATATTTCATGGTTACAAACTCTTAATTAGGATTTGTTTGCTCATTTTTCCCTCTAATTTGACTGTAAAAATCATGGGAACATGAGTCTTCTTCCATCCATATCTGTATTTCAGTGCCTAGGCTCTCCCTTATATCTGATAGATATTTAATAAATATAACTAAGTAAGTGATATTTCTTTTCTATCGGACTTCCAAAATTACTGAAACCTTTCTTCCATGTCTTTTCGTCTTATAAACATTCAGAATATATATGTATTTCTTGTTCCGGAAGATTAGGCATTAAGTAACCTTCTACTGTGGGTTTTATTTTCATTAAGTAATATGATCTGCCTTTACTGATAAGATAATGTTAGCATCTACCGCTCTCTGTCAGAGAACAGGATCTCAGAAAATGAGACCGGTGGGTGTCAATAAAGACAAGCAGACAGGAAATGGTTTCAGTGGTGGGTCCAGGAAGGATACGCTCCAAACTGCAGACCCTGGTCAATCAGAGACAAATGGCAGCCTGGGTACTAAGCACTTTGCTGTCTCTTCAGCAGATGCGAAGCCTCACCATTTCCCGTACGCATCCTTTTATGTAAGGAGTTAACTACTTCTCTCCAACATATTTAGAAAAAAAAAAATTGTTGGTTTTGTTTTGTTTTGTTTTAGCACTAGAGTTTGAACATTGGGGCATTCTACCTCCAAACTATTTCTCCAGCCCAACACTTTTTACTTTTCATTTTGAAACATTGTTTTACTAGGAGGCTGGCCTCAAACCTGCGATCCTCCTAGCTCAGAAACTCCCCAAAACTTAGATTGTAGGCATGTGCCGCCACGCCGGGCTAGAACGGTCTTAATGACAGGCCATACTCAGGGAAATTTAGAAAGCGGCCATACACAGTTTCTGTGTGCTCTCCTCAGATGAGGAACTCTGGCTGGGGAAAAAAAAAAAGATGTCTTAAGCCGGACGTGGTGGCCCACGCTTGTAATCCCAGCATTTGGGAGGCTGAGACCAGAGGATCGCAGTTTGTGGACAGCCTCAGCTACTTAGTGAGGCCCTCCGCAACTTAATGAGACCTTATTTCAAAATGAAGAATAAAAAAAAAAAATATAGGGCAGGGGGTGTAGCTCAGAGGTCAAATGCCCCTGGGTTCCATCCCCAGACCCACAAAAAATAAATAAATAAATAAATAAATAAATAAATAAATAAATAAATAAGATGTCTTAAGGTTAAGAATTAAATCCACAGGACCACTCAGCTCTCACTTACCAAAGAAGATTCAGGATACAGAATACCAATGACAACCACAATATTCTGAATGGGGAGGGAGCCAGGGTAAAGCCCACCAAGTGCTGTGTGCACGGATGTCGCCTTCACTATGACCTGCATTATGAGCTGCAATCGTGCATCCGTGAACGCATTTTAAAAAAGAAGCCAAGCCAAGCGTGGTGGCGCACACTTGTAATCCCAGCATTTGGGTGGCTGAGAACAGAGGATCACGGTTCGCGGCCAGCCTCAGCTACTTACTGAGGCCCTCTGCAACTTAGTGAGACCCTGTTTCAAAATAAAGCATAAAAAATAGGGCTGGGGGTGTAGCTCGGAGATAGAATGCCCCTAGAATGCCCCTGGGTTCCATCCCCAGTTCCACAAAAAAAGAAGTGAAATGTAACGTATATAATGCATATGCAATACATGTATATATTTATGTATCCGTGCACATGTTCATGTATGTGTATATATAGAGTGCGTGTGTGTGTGTGTGTGTGTGTGTGTGTGTGTGTGTGTGTGTGAAGCACACAGTTGAGAAGGAGCAGGACACCAGCCGTTAACGACAGCACAGTGTTCTTTTCTCCTGTCTAAGACTGACTAGCAAGCGCTATGTGGTACCTGCCTTTGTTCACGGAATGGTATTTCATATGCATGAATGTCAGGGCTTCAGAAAGTTCAAGCCTAAGTGAACACCGGGCCTCATCAGCACCCCCTAACTCGTGAGTAAGACCAAGGGGCCGCCAAGCCAGGAGACAACAGACCAAAGAGCGGCAGGAATCTACCCAGCACGGAGGAGCGTGGACCCTCTGGCCAGGACCTGGCTGGCCCCGCGAGACTTGCTGCTGCCGGCAAGGGCTTGAAGGCTTGTGCAACCCCTTCTGCTGGAGGAAGAAATTCCTCCCTGCCTCTGCCAGCGGCCTCCCGTGCTGTTAGGCCAGCTGTGTGATTATCCCTGTATTCTTTTCTCAGTTTACCAAGCTACATTTTTGCTATCGATAGCGAGTCCACGGCCGGGCGTGGTGGCGCATGCTTGTAATCCCTGTGCTTGGGAGGCTGAGACAGGAGGATCGCGCAGGTTCGAGGCCAACCTCAGCTGGCTTAAGAGACCCTGTTTCCAAATAAAATATAAAATAGGTCTGGGAGTGTAGCCCGGAGGTAGAAGGCCCCTGGGTTCCATCCCCAGTACCACAAAAAATAAAAATAAAAATAACGAGTCAACAACTTTTTTTGTGTGATACTGGGGATTGAACTCAGAGGTATTCTATTTTCGAGCCATACCCCCAACCCTATTTTATTTGCATTTTGAATCAGGGTCTTGCTAGATTGATTGGAGTCTACTACTTGTGGAGGCTGTCCTCTGTATGGTGATCCTCCCATCTCAGCCTCCCAAGGACTGAGATTATAGGCATGCACCACCATGCCTAGTTCTTTTTTTTTTTTTAATGCTCTCAAAATATCACAGGCCCTTGTTAACCACATAAAATAACCTTATGCCAATAATTTGTGTTTAATTCCACTATAGAATATTTCTCTGGGTTCCAGAGAGACACTCTGCTCACTTGCCAGGTATAGAGTAATCCCAGTACTTGGGAGACTGAGACAGGAGGATTGCAGGTTCAAGGCCAGTCTCAGAAATTTAGCAAGGCCCTTTACAACTTAGTGAGACTTTGGTTTCCCCCCAAAATAAAATAGGGTTGGTAGAAGGACCCTGGGTTCGATCCCCAGTACCATAAGAAAAAAAAATGCTACTGTGTTCTATGACAAAGCACACTCACGAGTTACTTCATGAGAAACTTATTTTCTTCTAGAAGAGAAAGAATAAAAAAGTATCAAGAATTTAAATACACATAAAACTTGTATCTTTTGCATCTTAAACTTTGTAGATAACTTTTTTCCTTTCTTCCTTCCTTTCTTTCTTTCCTTTTTCTTTTTATGGTACTGAGGATTGAGCCCTCAGTATCCTCTGAGCTATACCCCAACTCCTATATATTTTTTTCTTTTGAAACAAGGTCTCACTAAGTTGAGGAGGACCTATTTAAGTTGCAGAAGCTACCCAGAAACCTGCAAGGCCCCTGCCTCGGCTTCCCAAATACTAGAATTACAGGCCTGCACCACCAGGCCCAGCTGTAGAGAGCTCCTTAAAGAAAAAAAAAAAAAAATTGCAATCATACAGATGCATGGAAGTTGTTCTGTCCCAGAAACTTGGCATGCCAATGCACTGGTTATTTCAGTGCATATTTTATATAGGTGTGTGTGTGTGTGTGTGTGTGTGTGTGTGTGTGTGTGTGTGTTTGGGGGAACTGGGAAAAAAGGAATTCATTATGCAAATCAGTAGAACCAACTTGAAATTTAAAAAGGTCTAGAATAACCCGAACGCAAGCCTTTAAGTAATGGGCCTACATTAAAAATAAACCCTGTGAAATCTACTCTCCCCCCTACCACCGCCACCCAACTAGGCTCCTACACTAAGCTACAAGAACTAGAGTGAAATTGGTTATACAAAATTTGGAAAACACACTCACACCTACGTCTGTCACCACATATAAAAAGTCCCCCCCACGTGTCCCTAACAGATAAAAAATAATGCCCGTCTGTTCTCTTCAAAGTTCTTATACAAATATAAGCACATTTGTGGTTCACTGGATGTGAGACGATTTCTCCCCCCCTACACACCAGCAGAAAGCAAAAATAGACTCGCGTGTATTTTTCAGTTTGTGGTCTCCTCTGGCTGAAGAGAGAGAGAGAGAGAGAGAGAGAGAGAGAGAGAGAGAGAGAGAGAGAGAGAGAGAGAGAGATATCACAAAATGAATGAGTGCATTCCACCTGAAGGAGCTGGGAAGCCAGATGACCGGCTGGAGTGTTTCTCTTTGACTCCCATTACAGAACGTGGCCCTGGAAACATAATTCAGCCAGTTTCCAGGACCCTTGTGTTGCCGCTGGAATTACAACCGTTAGCTTGGGGGCCAGGAGGAAACCAACTTCTGCCCAGGCCAATGGGGATGGGAGGGCGTGGGGAGTGGTCCATCTCTGCATCGTGTGTGCGTGTGCGTGTGTTGCTAGCAATTGAACCCAGGGGCATTCTACCTCCGAGCTATTGCCCCAAACCGATGTATTGTTCATTTTGAAACAGGGTCTCACTGAGTTGCTGAGAGCCTCACTGAATTGCTGAGGCTGATTTCTGACCCGCCATCCTCCTGCCTCAGCCTCCCAAGGACCCGGATTACCACGCCCCGCTCACTTACGGCTTCTGACAGCTTGGTCGTCTGGGATGTCACAAAGGATGGAAGACGGTGCCTGTCCAGTCATTCTGGGTTGCAGAGTAATTTGCCGCTCTTACTGCTGGGTCTCAGGAAAGTGGCAAATTCAAAGCCTGTCATTTATTGCACTAATGGAATTAAAAATGAATGTGGCCATGGCGGCAATCGATGCTTTGCTTACCTTGATGGATTATGGCTTGGCTAAATGGTAGGACCTTTAATTATCTGGAGAGAAAAACCCAAAGGCAATTTTCCAATGTCTTTGCTGTTTTCTCTGTGATTTCCCATACAAGCACAACCTGTCGTGTGCTATTTTTATTTAGCTTAAATAAATTTCGTGCTTATGAAAGGTGCTAGATGAACAGCACTAAAGCGAAATTCTTTATTTCTTTAGTACTTTATTATTAGACGCTTTTAGAATATTGTTCTCTTCTGAGTTCCACGTAGTCAGTCCATTTGATTACTTTTAATGACATTCATTTATAGTATTATTATTATTATTATTATTATTATTCCAATAGGAAATCTGAAATGGAAATTGTAAGTGATAGGGTCAGGGACACAAAAAGAGTTAAGGACTGCTGTTTTCCTGGTTTGGGGTACAGCCCCAAACACCAACTACAGCTGGTGGGTAGTGTGGTTAATGGACGTGCGGGGTATAGAACCTAATAAGAACTATTCGCTGGCAACTCCACAGGTGAAATTCATCAGCCCATATCCAATAAACAGTCAGAGAAGCTAATGTTAGGCCTTGGATAAAAACTAAGGGAAACATGAGAATTACTCAAAAATGTCTCCTTGAGACTGAGTTTTTGGAAGAGAAGGCAAATAGTCATTTTCTTTAGGGGGTCTTATGCTGTGCTTGGTGATGAACACCTGAGAGGCTGAGACCTATTTTATATTTTATTTGGAAACAGGGTCTCACTAAGTTACAGAGCCTGGCTTCAAGCCTGTGTGATCCTCCTGTGTCAGCCTCCCAAGTACTGGGATTATGAGTGCCTGCCACCTCGCCCAGCATGACTCTAGGTTTTTTTGTTTTGTTTTGTTTTGTTTTTGCGGGTCTGGGGATGGAACCCAGGGGCATTTGACCTCTGAGCTACACCCCCTGCCCTATTTTTTATTCTTTATTTTGAAACCAGGTCTCACTGAGTTGCGGAGGGCCTCACTAAGTAGCTGAATCTGTCCGCGAACCACAATCCTCCAGGTCTCAGCCTCCCGAATGCTGGGATTACAAGTGTACGCCACCACGCGCCCAGCATGACTCTAAGTTTTGAAATCTGATTTTCCTTTTTTAAAGAAACAGCAAGGATAGAGTGTGATGGTACACTTGGGAGGCTGAGGCAGGAGGCTTGCAGGTTGGAGGTCAGCCTCAGCAATTTATAAAAGGTTCCTTAGCAACGCAGTGAGACTCTGTGTCAAAACTTAACAAATAGGGTTAGGGGAATCTAGCTCAGAGGTAGGATGCCTCTGGGTTCAACCTCTAGTATCAAAAAAAAAAAAAAAGACTAGAACCATTTATTTTGTTTCTAAATCCCTTTGATTTCATCAACAAATCCCCCACAGATTACAAAATCCAGGCCTACATCTGTTAAGTTGTATATAATAAAACGGTAAAGAAAATCGATCCCGTTTCTATCAACCTCTCAAAACACTCTCCCTTCACCGGTCATAACAGAAACGAACCTGCTCTCTTTCCGCGCCAGGGCAGGGCCTGCACTTCTTTTAAGATCATCTTCTTGAATTAAATATCAGGGGCCTGGGGGGTGGGACTGTGCGGGGATGGGCAGCCGCCTCCGCTGACGCCGTTTCTCAGTCGGCACGTGAGGCAGGCCTTGGAGAAGACCACACGTCAAAGACCACACGTCAAAGACCTTGCCAAGAGGAGTTTTCTTTTCACCCGCTTATTTTTAGTAGTGCAGCTGGGAAATGAGATGACTCCGTGAACGGCTGGACCATAGGCCGAGGGGGAAACGTCCAGGCGCCCGGGTGGTCTTTGGATTCAGATCCAGAGAATGAAGAGTCCAGGAGCAGGGCATCCAGGGTCCTGAGGGCAGCCTGCCTCCTGCGCCTCACAATCCCTGTGAGTGAGACGGGTCCTCAACACGCTCCACCTTCTTCCTGGATAAAATAAGGATAATCGCCTGTCTACTCTTCCTCTCTGACAGAAGTAGACCTTGCGTTGTTTTGTTGAGGAAAAGTTACTGGGGACTGAGCCCAGGGCCTCAGGTAACCCAGGCAAGGGCTCCACCACCAAACTACATCTCCGGCCCCCTCCCCTCATCAACTAGTTCTTAAGAGCCAACAAAATTCAAATATGAGATATTTTGAAGATACAAGATATTGCTGAGCATGTGGTAGGACATGCTGTGATCTCAGTACTTGGGAGGCTGAGATGGGAGGATCGCAGATTCACGGCCAGCCTCAGCTACTTAGCGAGGCTCTCCACATCTTACTGAGACCTTGTTTCAAAATAAAGAATAAAATAGTGCTTGGGGTTTAGTTCAGAGGGAGAATGCCCCTGGCTTCAATCCCTAGTACTGCAAAAAAAAAAAAAGATACAAGATATTTAAATGATATATCTTAATAATAATATATCTGATAGAGTGTATCATATAAATTTATAAGATCTAGGATATTTAAATGTTTAAGCAGTTTTGAGTGCTCTGAACTGTATTTTGGTTTGTTTGCTCTGTTTTCTGGTTTAGTTCTGGGGGTTGAACTCGGGTCATCCTACTTTCAAGCCACACCCTTTGCTGAGAGTTTTGCTAAGTTTGCTAAGACAGGCCTCAAACCTGCGATCCTCCGGTAATGGAATTCCAGGCGGTACCAACGCACCCAGTCCAGATTGAGTGTGAGTTTTTTTGTGGGGAGGGGCTCAAATAGAATTTCTGGACGTGCAGGTTGTTTGTTTGTTTGTTTGTTTGTTTGTTTGTTTGTTTGGATGGTGGTGGTACTGGGGATGGAACCCAGAGGCTTTCTACCTCCAGGCTATACTCCCAGACCTATTTTATATTTTATTTGGAAACAAGGTTTAAGTTACTGAGAGCCTCACTAAGTAGCTGAGGCTGGCTTCGAACCTGTGTGATCCTCCTGTCTCAGCTTCCCAAGACCTATTTTATATTTTATTTGGAAACAAGGTCTCACTGAGTTACTGAGAGCCTCACTAAGTAGCTGAGGCTGGCTTCTAACCCATGCGATCCTCCTGTCTCACCTTCCCAAGGACTGGGATTATAAGAAGGCGCCACTACACCAGGCTTCTTCTATTCTTTTTTTTTTTTTCCTATTCTTAATCTTATATGTTTGATGGATAATTCAGAAAATTGTGAGTGGGTGTCTAGAATAAAGGGATGATCCATCCAGCAATCAAAGTTTCCTGAGAATATGCTATTTCCTTTTCCGTTAGCACTACTTCTTTGAAAGTGATCTGGAGACCTCAGGCTATACTGGATAAGCAGCTGTTGAACTCTCCATGCCTCGAAGCACCAGTAACTCAATCTGGTGAATTGTCTTAAACCCTCCATCTGTACACATTGCTTATTAATTAGTTAAATCAAGTTATATAAAGAAATGTGTAAAAGTTGAAGAATTCCAGCTGAATGTGGTGGCACATTCCCATAAGCCCAGTACTTGGGAGGCTGAAACAGGAGGATCGCAGGTTCAAGGCCAGCCTCGGCAACTTACCGAACTCCTCTGCAACTTAGTGAGAGCCTGCTTCAAAATAAAAAAAAAATAAAATAAAGCTGGAGATTTAGGTCAGAGGTAGAATGTCACTGGGCTCGATCCCTAGTACTACACAGAAAAGAAAAAAATTTTTGAAGTATTCTTATTAAAAAGGAAATGGGCCCAGTTCATTTTCAGAATTGCACCCAAAAGTCTTATTTTAGAAAATCTGCCATCTTTTAAGTCATATTTATTGATGTGAAATGGAGTGCTGGCCACTTACATATATTTCTAGTTTCTGTTTGTTACGATAGATTAGCCATATGAATCTTCTCTAATCAACTACGATCTATTTTTTAAAGGCATGATCTATTTAATCAGGCATTACATGGTTTTAATGCTCACTAAGCACTGGGCAAGAAGCTAACCATGAGATGCTATCGATCTGCCCACGGCACAGCGTCCGACAATGTGAGGACGATGTGGTATATTATATATCAGGCATGAACTGTTTCTTAATCTCAGACGATATGATTGTAGTTTGGGGATTGAGCAAAACCCCACTTTATTTCCCAGCTTGTTATAGACCTGGTTTTGAAGAGAGCGCTAAGTTAACTGCTGTGGCGGTATATTCAAGCACGTGCTTTCTAGTGAAACCCCACAGTTCAAAAGGATGCGCAGTAACTCAGAAGGCACCTGAGGACCACAGACTTCTATGTTCAAGAGCTCTGAGTATCCAACGAAGGTCCCGAAGCAATCACACGATGAAGCCAAGCATGGTGGTACACACCTCTTATCCCAGTACCTGGGAGGCTGAGACAGGAGGATAAGAGGTTCAAAGCCAAACTCATCAACTTAGCAGGATCTTGTTTTCAAATAAAAAAATGAAATAGGGCTGGCTGGAGGTGTAGCTCAGAGGTAGGATGCCTCTGGGTTCCATCACCAGCACCCCAAAGAAAACAAAAAGAAAAGAAATCCCACATTGAAAGTAAACAAACATTTCTATACTTTTGGCTCTAAAGAGATTTGTGGAGTTTTTTTGTTTTGTTTTGTTTTTGTTTTTGTTTTTGTTTTTTTGGTGTGTGTGTGTGTGTGTGTGTGTGTGTGTGTGTGTGTGTGTGTGTGGTACCGGGGAAGGAACCCAAGAGCATTCTACCCTCGAGCTACACCCCCAGCCCTATTTTTTATTCTTTATTTTGTAATAGGGTCTCACTGAGTTGTTGAGGCTGGCCATGAACCTGCAATCCTCCTGTCTCAGCTTCACAAGTACTGGGATTACAAGCGTGCGCCACCAAGCCTGGGAGGTGAGATTCGCTTTGATAGATGAATTCTGTAAGATTATTTAGAAGTTGCGGGAGTGGGGGAAGGGATAGTGAACGACCTCTGATGGCCTCTTACTCCTATCTCTGTATTATTCAATAGTGATCATAACTTTTAAACTTCCCTCATTAAGTAGAAGTCTTGCTGTGACTTAAGATTCCCTTACTGTCCGGGAAATTAAGCTAGAGAGCACAGTTATTAGAAGAGGTTCTCTAATTTAGATGTTTACAAACATATAGACAAGGTTTTCCTATGAATTAATGGCAGGCCAGCCTTTAGCATGAGGATAATAAGCTTTGTAGCTTAAATGCTTAACATCTTGAGTCAGGAAAATGTCTACTGATGTTTACCGTTCAATTTTTTTTTTTTTACCATGAAGGTACTTAAGAAAATGCATCTTTAAATAATTAAAGAATAACTCAAGAAATGTCAGGTACTGTGGTTTAGTCCTCTAATTGAACATCTAGATATTTTGCTGGATCTATCTAGAATGATTCCAATTTTTTTCTAACATGGTGTGCATATCAGGAATCAAATCTAAATCATTTCTATGTGACAGTTGGGCTCCTAATTTTACGGATCAAGAAAGGATGGGGTCAAGTGCCCGGACAAGTCAAGGGTTAGAGAGAAATCTGCGGTAGAACCCAGATTAAAGAGCTTATATTGGGCCTACAGCATCGTGTAGTGTCTCCCCACCTTGATGGAGGATTATTTTCTTACATAATATGAATAACCCCAAAGTAAGAAGACCGAATTAGAAATGCCAGTTCATATTATAAGAGCGCACGAAATGAAGTTGTTAATTGGTCTAAGTTATATTGTGGGGAATAGTTTAATTCTCTTAAATTCCCCCTGGCTAATTATACACAGATAGAGCCAAAACACCGTAAGAACCTTCTCACTCACACAGACTCATTATGGTGAAAACGGTCTTGATGATTTCAGGACAGCGCCTTGGCTGCGCCATCCACTCCCCGCCCCGCCTCATCTCTTGGGTGAGTCACCGTTTTCTCAAGTGTGGAGGGGCCCCCGCGCTGCACTGGCAGAAACTGTAGCCAAGCCCATGTGGGGGCCCCCGCCTGGATCCCCCCTCGGCCCCGCACATCATTAAGCCAATTGTCAACCGAGTTCTAATTACAGCACTTTTCTGACTGCTGATGATGTAAGAGTCATCGTAGGCACACCTTGTTTTCTTCCAAGCCCGGCTGTGTTTGTAGTGCTGGCAGTTAAAGGCCAAAGCATTTTTCGTCTTGCACAAACTGAGCTAATTTACGTGGGAACCCAGACCCTCTCGGTGTTGTTTGTTCTGCGTCAATTTGCAGACACTAATGAGCCCTTTTTAGATGATGGAAAAACCCTCGGTGGCTGCAAGACTGAGTATCTTTTAAAGCCTGTCCACAGAAAACAGAGATGCTTCACCAGAAAAGAAACCAGGCTCACCTTGTCCTGATTTATTCCTCACCCAAGAGAACGCGGTATGGGCATCATCGTAGTGCCCGGGAGCCCCTAATGGCCTGGGATCTCTGGATTGTCCTATCTTTGGTCTTGAGAAACCCCATTAGCTAATCAGGTGGAGAGTGCTTGAGATCTAAAGGAATCCGTTGTTTATCTTCTGGTGAATAAGGATGTTATACACGGGGTAGCATATCCAAGGCGAGCCTCCTCTGGAAATATTGTGCATAGCACTTGTTGAAATGCATAACCAATTAGCCTCTCTCCAGTGACTTTATGAACTTTGCATGCAGCGAGGCAAAGGGGAGGCTCTAGTCAATCTTGCCCTAATGGCCTGCAAGGAAAGAATGGGCATCTCCAACGAGAGGCAGAAACTAGCGCATCCCAGCCTAGCAAAAGCTACACAAGTAAGACAGGGTTCAAGCTACTAGGAATCAAGCAATGGTATAGCGCAAATACAAGATAATACTTAGAGAACAATCCTAATTTTAGGTGTCACACACTCAGGGGATTAACCACCTGTGTCTATATAAAGGTTGCCTTCAAATTTTCTATTAAGGTCAACATTATATCTAATTTTCAGACGAATATTTGAGTTTCAGTAGTACTTCATTATCTTTATTTATTTTATTTTATTTTATTGCGGGTCTGGGAGTGGAACCCAGGGGCATTTGACCTCCGAGCTACACCCCTGCCCCATTTTTTTATTCTTTATTTTGAAACCGGGTCTCACTGAGTTGCAGAGGGCCTCACTAAGTAGCTGAGGCTGTCCGCGAACCGCGATCCTCCGGTCTCAGCCTCCCAAATGCTGGGATTACAAGTGTGCACCACCACGCCCGGCACATTCTCTTTAAAAATTATATAATCTATAAGCTTTTCCAAAATAGAAAAGACTTTAGAAGCCTTGCTCAAGCCAGGTGTAGTGACACACGACTATAATCCTGATTCACGGGAGGCTGAGACATGATGTTCGCAGGTTCAAATCCAGCCTCAGCGACTTAAGTGAGACATTTCAGAATAAAAATAAAATAGGGCTGGGGGTGTAGCTCAAAGGTAGAATGCCCCTGTGGTTAATCCTCAGCACCAAACAAACAAAAAACAAAAATGCAATGTAAGCTTTCTCTGAGCTAAACGAGATAAGACTCACCAACATTGGAATTCCACCTAGAATACAATTTCTCCGGCATGGTGACATTCTCAAGTTAATTTTTTTAAGCATTTATCTCCAATTATAATTATAAGCATCATCCCAGCATCTCAAAATGCTCTATTTTTACTGCAAAGCTGTGGTTTGCATGCCAAGCCAGGACCCAAGCATCACCTGAGTCCTGATAGTTTTGTGCCAGATATTGAGTCCAGATTCTTGATTTCCTTTAGGAGCTAAAAATCATGGAATGGTAACAGTGGACAATATCACTTCTCTAAGTCAGTACCTGATGTACGCATGTAACTAAAGTGGTTTTCTCATTTCAAAGCCATCTTATGAGGCTATGGGTGTAGCTTGGTGGGGAAGTGACTGCCTGGCTTGCAGGAGACCCTGGGTTCAATCCCTGGCACAAGAGAAAGAAAGAAAAGAGAGGAAGGTAAGGTAAAAAGTAGATAAAGTAAATGAGAAGAGAAGAGAAAGGAAAAGGAAAGGAGGGAGGGAGGAAAAAAGAAAAAGAGGAGGAAGGAAGGAAGGAAGGAAGGAAGGTAGGTAGGTAGGAAAGTACTGGGAGTGGCGGTACACACTTAATAATTCCAGTACTTGGGAGGCTGAAACAGGAGGATCACAGGTTCACTTCCAGCCTCAGCCGCTTCATGAGACAATCAGCAACTTAGTGAGATCCTATTGCAAAATTTAAAAAGATAAAATAAAATAGGGCTGGGAGTGTAGCTCAGAGGTAGAATGCCTCTGGTTCAACCCCTGGGATAAAAAAAAAATAAAGTTATTCATTAAAAAGAAACAAATAAATAAATAATGGTGGGGGAGAGAAACCATGCTATAAATCAGAAGACAAGATAAAGGGGGAAAAAGTCATTGAAAGGAATGTAAAACTGGAAAATCCACCACTGAGGTACTGGTACCTTCTAAACTAAACACAAACATACAGTGTTGAAAGTATCTTAATTATTTTTTAAGTACATAACCTGCTGGCTTGCCCCAGCATATTGAAAAAAATTTAAACATTAACACTTTCTTCTAGAAGAAGAAAAAAAAAACTTGTTTTCAAACAGGATCACCCTGAGTCACCCTCAGCAATTTCCCCTCACCTTCAATCTGATGTCAGGAGGGAGGGAAGGCTCTAGAAAACTCTGTAGCAGTAAACATTTTAAACAAGAATCCTAAACAGGGAGGTAAACAAGATGGCTCTTCCCAGGAAAGTAGAATTTTCCCTCCAACATTTTATCCAGGTGTTTTTTTCTGCATCTCATGAAAACGTTACTCATCCCCATTTGGTGGGAACGACTTTATCTTAGTAGGGCATTTTACTGTCCTCAGTAGACCAAGACTGAAAAGCAGAGGTACTGACATTGCGCAAGAGAACAACAGAATTGCTGACAGAAGTCTCATGGGTGAGATGGATCTCGGGAATTTTCCGGCCTGGACTTGCCAAACACGAGGGCTAAAGTACAGATAAGCATCTGAGCTCTCGGGTGTTTAAATGAACCAAACCTTCCAACCTTTTTGAGGTTGGCCAATGACTAGTAATTATATTGTCATTTAACAAAGGTATCTGCATTAAACCAGGGATGTTACATTAATGGTTAAGTTCATATCCATTAAAAACGCAGAGCACCGCCGAGCACACGGGGGCTCCCACGTACGTGGCATGGGGTGGGAGCCGATGGAAGTTACAGACCGTAAATCAATGGCTAAGTACTGCCTGTCAGGTTTGGAAGTCATGCTAATGTGGGCTGTTTTACTTCTTTTCGGTATATAGAGGTCAAAGGGGGAGGGACAGATATGTAACTTAAATGGAAACCCCCAAAGATGACGGTCGGTGCGCCAATCTAGAAGACAGCGATTGTATTACAGTCAGGATTTCTACCACCCACCTCTAAGGGAAAGGCTGAATTCTTGGGTTTCCAGAGGAGGCCACAGAAGAAGTGAGGATTCATTCCTAGAATCTACAAAGCCTTTCTTTGAGGAAAGAGTATAATGGGGGGAAATGACTTGTCGATTCCCTCACTCCTAAGCTGAGAAAGTGAATATTTCACTCTTACCTGCTTCCTACAAGAATGTGGTACTAAGTACAATTTAATAAATAAGGTCTTTTTGTTATTTATTTATTTATTTATTTATTTATTTATTTATTGGTGATCCTGGGGATGAAACCCAGGGTTCTCTACCTCCAGGCTATACCCCGGGCTTACTTTGTATTTTTTTTAATTTTTTTTAATTGGTGCATTGTAGTCATACATCTTAATGGGATAAAAATCTGTGGAGATGTACGTGCACACATCACCCAATTAGCCCTTACCCGATCCACACATCATTCCCTCCCCATTATATTTTATTTGGAAACAGGGTCTCAGTAAGTTGCTGAGAGCCTCACTAAGTAGCTGAGGCTGGCTTTGAAGCTCTGCGATCCTCCTGTCTCAGCCTCCCAAGTACTGAGATTACAAGCATGCACCACCATGCCTGGCTTTATTTATTTATTTATTTATTTATTTATTTATTTATTATTTATATATTTATGCTACTGGGGATTGAGCCCGGGGGCATTCTACCTCTAAGTAACACCCTAGGTCCTTTTTAATTATTTCTTTGGAAACAGGATTTTGTTAGATTGCTGAAAGTCTCACTAAGTTCCTGAGGCTGTCCTCGAACCTGCGATCCTCCTGTTTCAGCCTCCCAAGTACTGGGATTACAGGCATGTGCCATCACACCTGACAAAGAAGGCCTTTTAAGTCCTTGTATGTATGTCAATATTTTTCTCCCGTGATTATGTGATACCAAGTGAGTATATGCTAACAGTCACAGTAAGCTTTCTTTTTAATGGATGCAGAACAAATCTCAAGTTAAATAACGTATCCGTGAAAAAATCATGTAAAAACCTCCCAATTTCTTTATTAAAGGGAATGTACATTACAACCAGTTGTTCCTTGTCAGAGGCCAGAGATCTGCAAAAAGAAAACAAATATATAAAGTAGAACCCAGGGGTGTGGTAATGCACACCTGTAATCTCAGTACAGACAGGAGGATCACAGATTTGAGGACAGCCTCAGTAAGTAGTAAAGACTCTACACAACCCAGCCAGACCCTGTTTCAAACATAAAAATGAAATAGGGGGTCGTAGCTCTGAGATAGACTGTCCTGGGTTCAATCCCCAGTACCATCACAATAAAACAAAATGTGTAATCTAGGATAAAGACCCACGATTCCAAAGTAAGCAGCAACTCTCCATATCCAAGATAGCAGAGCGTGAGCCAGAAGACAAACCTTTAAATGTCATGAGTAATAAGCACAGCCAAGCTAAGGTCAGAATTTAAAACTCAAGTTAAAAACAAACTTAAAGGGCCACAGTCAGAAAGGTCAGATCAAACTCAAGCCATCAAGGGAGTCAAACCATCTCGTCTTGATAGGAAAGGCCGGCGCCACCCTCTGCCTTAGGGGCTAAGAACAGAGGTGAAGAACAGCTCATATATACTCTTCGTGGGACCAGAAAGCCGTCCTTACCCTGTTGGTCTGACATCTTCCATGATTATCCATTTCTTACCAGTCAAGCCCTGACATGTGTCGCTAGTGTCCAAGACTAGAAGAAAAAAATGCCAACTATATAACAGTTTTGAGAGTTGTAGGTTAGTCTTTTACAAAAGTTGGTAAGTCTGTGTGCCCAAACCTCCATGATTCTAGTCTTTCTGAAGCCAGGTACTGGCATATCACACCCTTTGCAAAACTCCGTGGCATTTTCCGACTGCCCACCAAACAAGGCCCAGTCATCCCTGATCTGACTGTAGTCTCCACTTCTGCCAGCTCGGATCTGACTCTCTAGCCAAACCTACTTGCTTCTACTTACCCTGCATGAGCTGCGTAACACTGAGTGTGGCACGGTGTCCATTGATCTATTTACCTAAACATCCTCGTCATTTCTGCTTACAGACTTCCCCCTTAGTATCCCAAGTCTACATGCCTCCATGACTTGTCAAGAGCTCACCTCTTAGCTAAAGCCCTTCCACAGTCTGTAGCTCCATCCATCCACTCTCCATTCGTCTGCCATGTGTCTTAAGAGCACTATGTGCCGGCTCACCCGGCACATGGCTGGGACTTTAAACATTAATACTGGTTCTCAGAAGACACTGTCTTCAAAGGTGATGAGTATGAGTCACCTTCCACTGACTGCCCAGCTAATCTCCAGTGGACTAAATCCTTTCTGTAGATGACCATTTTGATCTCATCTTTATATCCTTCTCTGGGCTATGTGCAACTTCAAGGTTGTGACTACATTTTCAAAATGTTGCTGAATATTAGTGACGAGTGCTTCTATTTTCTTTAATTTGGAGATGCCAAAACTATTAAAAGGAAGTGTTTCATATTACTAAATACAATGACCTTCAGCGTCTTTGCACCAAGAGCAAGGCTCGACTAATGATCTGCTTGATTAAGTTTGTACAGTGCTGGCTTTTCAAGGTCTGGGGGTGGACCGGGAGGGAGGCGACTGGCTACAAAGAACACCCAGGTCCCTCAGAAGCCTATCCCTAGAGGCTCCACTGCTGGCATTAGTAGGCTGACACCCCGGCACATTTCACAATAAAACCTATTGTGATCCCAGTCAGCAGGGGGTGGAGGAAATTTAAAAATCTGTCTAGAAATGCAGGAAGCAATGTAAGCAATGTAACCAAAGCTCCAAATTTTCCTGACAATGTTGAAAAAGAAGGAAAACAAAATAAAATAAAAGCAATCGCAATCTAGTTGATTCTACTAATGTTACATAAAACTGATTTTTAAGGCAGAAAATGGGATTCAATTTAGCTCAGATATATCACCTTGGGGGTAACTAGCTAGAGAAACCCAAATTACAGCTGAATTGAACAAGCATATCAATGCCAGACCTTACCATGAACAGGAGTGGTAGAACAGTAGACTTTCCCCCCTAAATCTAGGATTATTTCATAAGTGTTTTGAAGCTACTGGTTGGAGTAGGAGTGGTTGTTGTTGTTGTTACTGTATTGTCACAGCTTTGTAATACAATATCATATTTAGAAAGCTAAGTGTTAGCACATGAGCCAGAATTTGCTAGTAGTCTTTATCATGTTTCTTTAAAGCACTATTTATAGATATCAAAAGCACTGACTTTCTTTTGCTTGCCAGCATGGTGGTGCACGGCTGTAATCCCAGTATTTGGGAGGCTGAGACAGGAGGATCACAGGTTCAAGGACAGCCTCAGCAATGTAGTGGGACTCTCAGCAACCCAACAAGACCATGTTTCAAAACAAAAAATAAGAGGGGCTGGGAGTATAACTGGGTAGAAGAATGCCCCTGGATCCAATTCCTAGGGGCAGTTTACCATAGACCAAATAACAAAGGAACAAAGAAAAGTAGAGAGAAAGAAGGGGGGAGGGAGGGAGGGAGGGAGGGAGGGAGGGAGGGAGGGAGGGAAGGAAGGAGGAAGGAAGGAAGGAAGGAAGGAAGGAAGGAAGGAAGGAAGGTGTTCAAGAATATAACTGAAACCATTAAGCCCTGGTCTAGTTAATCGATTGCGTAGTATAGAAAGGGTGGTTAGCTCAAGGATGTGGCCCTGTCCTTTCTAGATTGGGATTAAGAAAACTATGGGCAAGAAAGATTTTGTTTCTCAGTAACCTAAAGGACTTCATCTTCTTAACATGTGAGTGACGTGGAAACACTAGAAAGTAGTCACGAAAGAATAAGAGAAACGGCTCCCGAGCTTAGAGCTCAGGGCTTCAGAGGCGCCACAGGAAACAGGGTCTTTAGCCTGAAGAGACGTCCAGCCCTCGGGGGCGCCTCATACTACTTCATGGAATCAAAGTACGAAGTGAAGGGAGACGAGGAGGGGCCGGGGAGAGAGGAGAGTTGTGCTGCAGCACGGAGCCGGCCCCATTCTGAACGCGCTCATGTGAGTGTGTGACAATGAATCCTACAATTGCACAGAATTAAAACACGCCGATGAATACCTTCTGTAAGGAAACCGAGTCCACAGCGTGACAGCGGAGAAGTTCGGAAGTGATAAAAAGGACCTGAGAGGTGGAGGGGGTTCAGCCTGCCCTCACGGGAGGGAAGGACATTTGAGGGCATGAGCTGTCTCCAGGGGAAATAAATTAAGTGGCGTAAAGAAAATGGCTACAGAAGAATTCGTAGGTAAGGATTACTGTGATAAAGCTTCCTGGAGGATCTTTTGAAATAGTCTTCCTTTTGGAGTTCCTGAGGAGAGGAGAGGAGAGGAGGGGAGAGGAGAGGAGAGGAGAGGAGAGGAGAGGAGAGGAGAGGAGAGGAGAGGAGAGGAGAGGAGAGGAGAGGAGAGGAGAGGAGGGGAGGGGAGAGGAGAGGAGGGGAGGGGAGGGGAGGGGAGGGGAGGGGAGGAGAGAGGAGGGGAGGGGAGGGGAGGGGAGAGGAGAGGAGAGGAGGGGAGGGGAGGGGAGGGGAGGGGAGGGGAGGGGAGAGGAGAGGAGAGGAGAGGAGGGGAGGGGAGGGGAGGGGAGAGGAGGGGAGGGGAGGGGAGGGGAGGGGAGGGGAGGGGAGAGGAGAGGACAGGAGGGGAGGGGAAGGGAGGGGAGGGGAGGGGAGAGGAGAGGAGAGGAGAGGAGAGGAGGGGAGGGGAGGGGAGGGGAGGGGAGAGGAGGGGAGGGGAGGGGAGGGGAGGGGAGGGGAGGGGAGGGGAGAGGAGAGGAGAGGAGGGGAGGGGAGAGGAGGGGAGAGGAGAGGAGGGGAGAGGAGGGGAGGGAAGAGGAGGGGAGGGAAGAGGAAAGGAGAGGAGAGGACAGGAGATGGCAGGAGAGGAGAGGAGAGGAGAGGAGAGGAGAGGAGGGTTCTCACTAAGTTGCTGAAGGTCTCACTAAATTGCTGAGGCTGGTTTTGAACATTTGATCCTCCTGTCTCAGCCTCCCAAGTACTAGGATTACAGGCATGCTCCACCAGGCTCAGCTAAATTTGTATTTTTTTAATGAACCCACTGGGAGTTGGAAATCTGGGCTTTTGTTCTGATTCTTGCTTTAAGAATCTGTGTGCCTTGGGAAGACAATTGGTATCATGAGTATTAATTACCCATACCTAAGCAATATCTGTCCTGAAAGAGAAATGGTGAGCCGGGCGTGGTGACACACGCTTGTAATCCCGGCATTTGGGAGGCTGAGACAGGAGGATCGTGGTTCGCGGACAGCCTCAGCTACTTAGTGAGGCCCTCTGCAACTCAGTGAGAGCTTGTTTCAAAAAATTTTTAAAAGACTAAAAAATAGGGCTGGGAGTGTAGCTCAGAGGTAGAATGCCCCTGGGTTTCATCCCCAGTACTGAAAAAAAAAAAAAAAAGGATTTAAAATACATACAGGTGCCTCCTGTATATTTACAACAAAGAACACATTTTGGGAGGAGGCATTTCTGCAATAGAGACGAATTATCCATCTGTTTTAGGTTTTTGAACAACATTTAGTTGTTTCAAACTAGAATCTCCGTCACTTTACCACTTACCCTGCCTAATTGTTTGAATATGCCGTGTGTGTGTGTGTGTGTGTGTGTGTGTGTGTGTGTCTATCAACTATATAATGACTGTTTCCATTGGGCCAGAGGACTTGACTATTCTCCTCACATCTGCACCAGTCAATCAAGGTCACCTGGTAAAGCGCAAACAGGTTTTGAGCAGAATGGAGAATCCCAAGGAATAGAGAAATCATGGCTTGGATGAGGAGCCAGTGTCTCAAGATAATTAACTTCAACTACATGAGAATAAGATATCACATTCTAATACAGATCTTATAAAGCTGCTCCCAGACTGCAGGCTCAGCTGAATGGGACCTACATGGAGGATGCTTGGGGAAGGAAGGAAGGAAGGAAGGAAGGAAGGAAGGAAGGAAGGAAGGGAGAGAGGAAAGAAAGAAGGAAGAAGATAAAGAAAGGAAAGAAATAAAAGGAGAAAGAAAGAGAGAAAGAAGGAAGGAGAAAGAGAGAGAAAGAAAGAGAAGAGAAAGGAAAGAAAAGGAGAAAGAAAGAGAGAAGGAAGGAAGGAAGGAGAAAGAAGGAAGGAAGGAAGGAAAGAAGGAAGAAGAGAAAGGAAGGAAAGAAAAGGAGAAAGAAAGAGAAGAGAAAGAAAGGAAAGAAAGAAGGAAGAAGGAAGAAGATAAAGAAAGGAAAGAAATAAAAGGAGAAAGAAAGAGAGAAAGAAGGAAGGAAGGCGAAAGAGAGAGAAAGAAAGAGAAGAGAAAGAAATTTGGAAAGAAAGAAAAGGAGAAAGAAAGAGAGAAGGAAGGAAGGAGGAAGAAGGAAGGAAAGAAGGAAGAAGAGAAAGAAAGGAAAGAAAGAAAAGGAGAAAGAAAAAGAAGGAAGGAGAAAGAAAGAAAGAAGGAAGGAAGGAAGGAAGGAAGGAAGGAAGGAGAAAGAAGGAAGGAAAGAAGGAAGAAGAGAAAGAAAGGAAAGAAAGAAAAGGAGAAAGAAAAAGAAGGAAGGAGAAAGAAAGAAAGAAGGAAGGAAGGAAGGAAGGAAGGAAGGAAGGAGAAAGAAGGAAGGAAAGAAGGAAGAAGAGAAAGAAAGGAAAGAAAGAAAAGGAGAAAGAAAAAGAAGGAAGGAGAAAGAAACAAAGAAGGAAGGAAGGAAGGAAGGAAGGAAGGAAGGAAGGAAGGAAGGATAGAAGAGGAAAAAGTCAGAAAATTTTAATTACGACCTGGAGCTTGGAATCCTGCACCTGCTGATCAGCTGGAGTCTTGCCCATCAACAACTTCCCTGTCTCCTTTGGTCTGGCTGAGGCAGAAAAGCCTCATTGGCGAGCCACCCTGGCAGCCAGAATGGAATTCCTGTTTCTAATCTTTCTGTCCCCCCAACCCCACCCAACCCTCTCTCTTTTTCAACGATTTGAATATATTAATCCTGTGCTGTGGGCACTCTGTGCCAACCTCTCCTGCCCTCTCCTTTTACAAGGTGAAAAGCCCGTTTAAAGGATTTCACCTTAGATGCTTCTCCCCCCTTGACCCCCACGGATGTGTCTCCACCCCCTTCTGGGCTGGCCTCAGCATGCACCCTTCAGACCAGGAGGGAGGCGCTCGCTCCGGCCCTGGGCACAGTTGTAGACCTTCCTTTCACTGGTGCTTTTAGTAGCTTTGAGTAGCACTAAACTGGAGAGAGCCACCTCCCACACACGGTCACGCCACCCTCTGCCCCGCGGCAGCTGCTGGGGGCTTCACAGGACGCCTGTGCCCAGCTCCGGGCACCTCGAGGTACGAATGCCCCATGGGTGTGGCTGAGGACTTTGTTGTGAAAAGATCACTCCTCACTCACCTCTCTGCCTGCTCCTGATTCCTTCTCTTTGTAGCTGCAGGTTCCAAGGGTACCCGTGATAATCTTCTTGTTCCTCCTCTCTTTTTTTCTTTCTTCCTCTCTTTTTTTCATTCTTCCTTTGTTTCTTTTTTCTTTATATTTTCTTTTTCTCTTTATTTCCTTCCTCCCTCCCTTCCTCTCTCCTTCTTTCTTTCTTTCTTTCCTTTTCTCTTTTTTATACTGGGAATTGAACCCACGGGCATTCTACCTTCAAGCTATACCTTTTATATTTTGAAACAGGGCCTCGCTAGGTTGCTAAAGCTAACCTCCAACCTGCAATCCTTCTTTCTCAGCCTCTCAAGTCCTGGGATCACAGCCATGTACCAACATGCCCAATACATACCGATAAACTGATTACATACTGATTCCCATTTGAGAGTCTGCTTCTTGGGGTACTTGACCTACAAAGGATACCTTTTCCAAATCTCAGATGATAAGTGCCCCATTTATCTCTGTCATTAGTGCTTAGCACTTGCTACCATAATACCCATATTTTAATTGTCAATGGATTCATCTCTGTCCTATCAAAACCCTAGGCTTCTTGAGAGCAGGAACCATGTCTCTAGGATTCAGTTATTCCAATACCAAGAGCATACTAGATATTCAATGGATATTTATTGAAATAATGCATCGATTAAAGGGTGCAAAGAGGTATAATAGTGATGCCTAATTATATTAGTTAGGCTAATGCTCTTTGGTATAACAATTAAATCCCAAACTTACAGTTGCATAACACAATGGACCAGGTGTTAGGAAACCTTTTCGTTAAAAGACAAGATAATATTTTAATTGCTGAGGGTCATACAATCTGTTGAAACTACTTAATTCTGCTATTGTAACGTGGAATCGGCCATATATAATATAAGAACAAATGGACATAGCTCTGCCCAGTAAAACATTTATATACAACAGTTGAGAGAGAACCAAATTTGTCCCACCACCACAACCTCCACCAAATTTTTACTCAACTTCCATTTTGGTTAGGAGGCATCTTTTCTCCATGCAGTGATTTGGAGGTTCCCATGGCTTCTGTTTTGTGATGCTCCTTCCCCCTAGAATCACAGAGTCCTCTATTTCTTAGGTGCTATCTGGGTAAAGAGCCAGCTTCTTTGGCCTAGAGACGCACATGTATCTTCCACTTACATCTCATTGGCAACAGCCAATCACATCCGTGCAAAGAAGCAGGGAGATGCGGGCTCTGGCAAAGCGGAGGCCTCTCAACAGTCACTCCAAATTATCAGAGAGAAACATGAATCTGTGGTGGACAGCTACCTCTCTGTACTTCAAGAGGAATATGTCTCTATATTGATAAAAACAGTCCCATGTAGATGATGTGTCTCTTTCTTCTGTCTTTGTCCTACGAGCATTTAAAGTTTCCAAGGAATATATTATTCACACATTTATGTCTTCTTTCTTGGGGGACTCACTGATACTTCAAAGATATCTGCACAATCTCTCAGAAAATAAAGTCTGTCTAGATTAATATAACCATTATGCAAATGCAAACTCACCACAGAGATAAGAGCAGCCTTTGCTAACGTGGGCTTGGGGAGTCCAGAAAGGCTCCGCTAAGTCCTATGTGATGTGACCATCGAGAAGAATCAACAATCAACTCAAAGAAGCATAAAGGAAGGAGTCATCCCAGGCAGAGGGAGCGGCATGCTCCTGCTGCCTGAGAGTGAGGGAAAGCTACTGTGCTTTAAGCTACAGATGAACTTTGCGTTCCAGAAAACCCACTTTACTCTCACTGTGGAGAATAGCTTGGAGCGTGCGTGGAGACCAATGAGGAGGACAGGGCGCTTGTCCAGGGTGATGTGGAAGCCATAGACACAGAAAGCAGAGAAGGGCTCAAGAGGTAAATGGAAGGCAAAACAAAAGGACTCGATAATGTGATGCAGAGGGAAAAGGTTAGGAATTGAGAAAGAACAAGTAACTTAAGGAGAGAAGCAAGTTTGCACAAAAGAGTATCAGAGTCAGAGAAGATCCTGGGTTCAATTTTTGACATGTTCAGTTTAACGGGCCTTTGAGATAATCAGGAAGAGATGACCAAAGAAATGGTCATTGGCTTTAAAATCATGGAGATGTACAGTAGGTTTAAGTCACTATTTCCTACTGACTCATTAAACAGTGATATTTCTGAGAGTGACGAGGGAGTAAAAAAAGGGGGACAATTTATTTTAAAAAAGCTGCAAAATGAAAGAATAGAAGAGATAGTTTCCAAGGAAAGATTCTGAAACCTTGGCAGAAGTGAATGTATCAAATAGCAGAAAGATACTTTTAGGGAGAGAGAGATTAAATATGTAAGAAAAATAAGAGATGATGTAAAGCAAAGATGGCAGATTGATTTCAGCTGAGAGAACAGATACCTCCTGTGTAACAGGGGGAAGGAAGAAATCATAGGTGTAGACTAAAGGAGTTTTCATGTTCAGATAACGGAAAGACTGAAATTTTACTCACTTCATAACTTTTGTTTTATTTATGATCTAGGAACCAGGGTCATTAGCTGAGATAGAAGGAGAAAGATGGGGCAGGGCAGGAGGAGAGAGATCAGAGGTTTTATAAGTGGAAGATATTTGAAATAGTCCTTGTGAAAGGCAGGAGAATAGCTGATCTAGGAAATAAAAAGCCCTGACAGACGCTGGGCGTGGTGGCGCACGCTTGTAATCCCCGCGCTTGGGAGGCAGAGACAAGAGGATGGTGCAGGTTCGAAGCCAGCCACGCTGGCGTAAGAGACCCTGTTTCAAAAATATAAAATAGGTCTGGGAGTGTAGTCCAGAGGTAGAAGGGCTTCCAGGAACCCCAGTACCACCAAAAAAAAAAGGCCCTGATAGAACTGGAACATCCCACCAGAAAGTACTGACACTAATTTACCGTGGTCCAAATCTGCCCCATTTTTTGACCTTTGATTGCAAGACCAGAGAAGAAGCTCTCCAATAAATCAATTCGCAAAGACATGACAGCTAAGTACTTGGTTTCTGGTCTATAGATCTTACCCACCCCACATGTGAGAGGAATAACAGAATTTGAGTGACAACACAAATTAACAATTTAATTCTCATAGCACCTTGTGTGGTAAATATCACATCCATTTCACAACAGAAGACAAAAGATGAGGTTCATTAATTATGGTCTAAAATCAGAGCCAGAGCCTAAACTTGTTCCACAAGACCATGCTGTTTCTTTCAAACTAGATCAAACTGTGTATGAAGGCAATTACACCTACTAATCCCCCCCAAAATCAAGCGAGCTATATCTAGAAGTTATCTCGGCTTCCACTTTAATGGCTTGCTAACTGGCAGGCTCTGCTTGAAACTAAGGAATTAATCAAACACCCTTGTATTCTGTGACATTATCTACTTTTAAGCAGAAGAGTCTATGAACTAAATTCTACCTGATCATTTCCTAAATTCTAACCTGACTATCCCCATATATATACACACACACAAGAGAATCTCTTCCATATAATCTCTCCCATAAAATGACTATCTCATTTAATATATATATATTTGACTTTAAAAGCTCGTGGTTACTTTCACGAAGTAATAACAGTTGGTCTCACATTTTAACAAACTGAAACTAAGAATATAGATGAACTGTCATTTTTCTTCCACTACCACACCTACTATTTCTCCCATTACTCCTCTGCTCCTTCAAATAAAGGTGACATGCTGATGGGCATTCTGTGCGTTTTTAAGGAAAACAGATAAGGCTAGATTTATGTAAGTAAAAAAAAAAATCACTAATGATCATTGGGCTCCTCCATTCTTTTCATCTCGAGGAACCGTGGCTGCCTATAGGGCTCAGAAATAATGCAGAGAATTTCCAGAGAGATGTTTATAGTATGCTATATTTGCAGGCACCCAGAAAATTAAGAAGAGGAGTTTCAATTGCTTCCTCATGCTGTCTCAGGGATTTCCTCTTCGATCTGTTTCTTTATAAACACATCCAAATTTCAACATTATTGTCGCTGCTTTTATAAAATTGTAGAAAACAAGATAAGGAAGATTTGTCTCATGCCGTGGTGTCAAAATACTATCCTGTGACAGTCAGCATTAAAGTTGAATTCATCTCTCAAGAAATCCTTCAGTCTCGCCCTCTCCCTGTTTTTCTCTTACATACTTACCCCTGAGCTCCAGTTGTTGACATAAAATCTTGTTTGTGATGCTGGTGTCCCTGCTACTTAGGGACAAATCACCATCCAGCTCAGATAAATACCTGGTACCCCAACCTCACAACCATTTTTAGACTTCCCAGGAACTTCGACGTGGTCTTTCTAGCCTAATACTCATAGTTCAGAAATGAGAAGAGATTCAGAGAGACGGGGTAGCCTGTCCGCAGCCCCCTGGCCTCCTTAGCAGCAGGTAGAAAGCAGGCTCGGAATGCCCTGCGCTGCCGGGGAGGCTCGGGCGCTGACGAGGGGGCGGCAGATGAACATGAAAGGGGCCAAGAGTAATTTAGGGCTCTGAAAATGACTCTAAGGAAATTAAAGAGAAAACTCACCAATGGAAAGCACCAGTAAAAGTCAAGTCTCTCCTGCTGACGTGAGGCCCTGAAGAAACCAGGCTGTGAACATGACAAGTGTCAGCGCATCTTGGCCGCTCAGGTGCCGGGCCATTGGCAGCGGAGAAAGAGGGTGAAAGGAAGACAACATGCCACTTGGTTTTTCTCTTCTACTCTTACAGGTGGAACCCATAACTTTTTATCTTGAAAAGAAGAGGAGAGGGAAGAGAAGGAGGGGAAAGAGAAAGAGGAGAGGAGGAAGAAGAGAAGGAGAAAGAGAAGGAGGAGGAGAGGAGATGGAGAAGGGGAAGAGAGGAGAAGGAGGAGGAGGAAGAGGAGACGGAGAAGAAGGAGGAGGAGAAGGAGAAAAGGAGAAAGAAAAATAAGGAGGTGGAAGAAGAGGAGGAGAAAAAGAGGAGAGGAGAAGGGGAGGAGGAGGAGAAGAGAAGAAAGGGGATGGAGGAGAAAGGAGAAAGGAAAAAGGAAAAAAGGAGTCTTCCTTTTTAGAAACATTTTTGAATCCCAGACAGGAATATACGCATCATGCCACAGAATGATGGCAATCAGACCACGCCCAAATTTGGACCAGTGGAGTATGATTTTTAACATTCGATATAATCACAGCTGATGTCTCTTATAAATCCACGGGGATTAGGCAGTGCATTAAAATTGGTGTTGAGCCAGGCATGGGAGCCCAGGACTATAAACCCAGAACTTGGGAGGCTGAAGCAGAAAGATTGTAGATTCAAAGCTAACCTAAGTAACTTAGGCTCACAAAATAGGGCTGGGTATATAGCTCAGAGATAGAATGCCCCTGGGTTTAATCCCAGCACCATGGAAGGAAGGAAGGAAGGAAGGAAGGAAGGAAGGAAGGAAGGAAGGAAGGAAGGAAGGGAGGAGTTGAATGGTATTAAAAATATTATATGTTTACCTAATTTGATTTCCAGTTTATTTTTCCTTAGTAAGATCCCATGACACAATTCTCTTCTATTTCCTGCCCTCTAGTTTTTTTTGGGCATTAATGTTTGTGTCGAAACAATACTTTCCCTTTCCATTAAGAGAAAACTCTCATAAAATGACTTAAAGGGGGGTTTCTCTTCTTGAGGCCCAAGCTGTGCAGTTGTTTAGCTCCCTGCAATCGGGCCATCAGACCTAGCAAAGGCCACTCGGGAGCCTGTGAAAGCCAACGGGGTTGTGTGGCCAGCTGGTCACTAACACTGCAGATGTTTACAT